>NC_046371.1:12327743-12540093 GCF_011125445.2 Fundulus heteroclitus | reverse complement strand
ACATAGAATTATATCCCAAAAGGTGTCTCAAAACTTTAATGCAGTTTGTAGAATCAGAGTAGGACAACTGTCAGAGAGCTTTAAGAATGGTTAACATGTATAAGAGTAGATGTTTTTTGTCATCATATGCATACTAGCTGTATGACTTACATTGAAACTGAGAATTATATAAATATATACATTGTTACGACCACTGTTAATACTCGTCTGTCAAAGATCACATAATACACCTGTCGGCAAAACAAAGCACAGATGCTGCCTCAATACCTCATGTCATGTTTAATATAGCACAGTTTTGATAGCTCAGAGGTAAGGATGTCTCATTTTGTTAAATTCATGTCGTCTTGACTCGTCTGTCCTTGAATCTCCTTCCCACCTCCTCTGCTTACATCACAGGTGGGAGAAAAATGAGGGGGAAGAGGTGAGGAGAAGCATGAACACAACAACAAAGATGGGATAAACAAGACAAAAAAGAAAACAAGACAAAAAAAAATAGCAGTGAACCAAGGTAATCATAAACTGCTCAAATTCAACTTCATATTTTTCTATTTTGACTTGAAGTTTACTTTTGTTGTTTGTTTTTGTTTGGATGCTCAAGGCATAGCTGTGCAGTCAGTCATGGCTTCATGAAATAAACAGAGGAGATGTCACAAATGATGTTACAGTGTGACTGCCATTCCAATAAACCCAAGAGGGAGCACTTTTTCAGTGACGCCACAGGCATATTCAGTCTTTCTTCTTTCGTAATTATTCCATGAAAATCTTGCTCTATTCTTTTCAGTAACAAACCACACATCTCGGTGACAGGAGGCAATCTTCTTCTGTCTTTGAAATTAGAATGTAGTTTCCATATTGTTTCTCTATAATTCATGAATGAAAAACGCTGATGGGAGCTGTGCTAAGATGCACCCATCCAGACAAAAACTCCAACAATTGTTTGTAAAATGATACACTCTCGAGTGATTTTTTATTAGGACTACATATTTTATATTCCACATCCAAAAGGCTTTAATCAAAGGCCATCAAAAATGGCTCAATTTTTGGGATACATTTTGAGGCTTATCAAGTAATCTTTTTCAATTCTGGAAGCTTGCAACTGAGCAACATGGAGTTTGGGAGCTGCTATTTTTAAGCACATACAGGCTCATATTCCTGGGAGCGTTCCAAGTCAGATGGGAATCAGTTATCTGCCCACCCCTCCACTGGGTCATAATTGATGATTGTGAGTTGTTTACCCACACCCAAAATCATCATAATCCTGATGAGACTGCTTAAACAACTGGGGAGCAGTGTTGCCAGATATTGTGAAACATGCGACCAACACTATTAAAACAAGCCTGCAACAGGCAACGAGGACAGGGTTTTTTATTTTTTTTTATTTTTAAAATATGTTTTATTGTTTTATTGGTTATTTTTTCACTCTCCCACACACAGACATCTAATCCTGAACATTATTGTCGTTGGTACATACACACCAACAACAATAATTTCTTCATGTTTTTGCGTGCTCTGTATATGCAAGTGCATACAATGTTTTTTTTTGAATGCCTAGAAAAGTGTTTAAAACTCCAGGTCATGCCAATGTCTTACACTTTGCTTGCACTGGGGCTGGAGCTTAAAGCCTTGAAAAATAACTGTTTTGCACAACTTATTGCATTGCTGGCACGCTGCAACTTAAGAGAGCTTAGTTTTACAATATATTTAGTCTTAGTTTGTCATGTACAGAGACAACATATTAATTAGCATTATATTGTGGTCCGCATCTTGGGTTTCTGCATTGTTCTCACCAAGTAAAAACTAATCTTCAGAACCAATCTCAGCCCAAAATGGGGATTTGCACCACGTCATCTTCTTAAAGTAGTTATCGCCACTTATTGCAACCGTAAGCTGCAGAAAGTACGGGCAAAATGGCTGCCTCTGCCTTTACTCCTGTCTGCTCCTATGCCAGCCTAGAGTAGAAAAGACCCACCCAGTATGGTGGCTACGCAGGATGCACTCCAGCATGTAATGAGGAATCTAGTATATTTATTCTATTAGTAGGAGTATGTGGGGAGTAACACGGAGACGCTGAGGAATATTTCAGCCGATTATACTCGCACTGTCTGTAGCGCAAGCGGGTCTCTTTATAACTCTTTATTGTGGCTTATTTTGGAGTCCAAATAAGCTACTTCACTTTCAGAAACAAGCCAAAAATCCCAACCCACGACTCAAGGAATCGACAAGCTACTTTTGAAAAAAAGAAGCTCCAAGCCACTAAGCTGACTTGACAACAGTGCTGAAGAGATTGGATAAACAAGACAAAAAGTTAAAGAAATCGCTGTAAACAAAGATGCATATACCGTCTAAATGCAAATTCAGATTTTCCTATTTTGCCTCGAAGTTTGCGTTTGTTGCTGTTTTTTTTTTATGTTAAAGGAGTAGCTGTGCAGTCATTCATGCCTTCATAAGCGACTGCATTCAATGGCATAATTGACAAAGACTCTGGCATAGGTGTCAAAAGATAGTCACAAAAACATGGGCAAAAGCCATTTGCCTTTTGAATTAAGCCTGTTGTAGTTGCCATGACTTGAATGATTGAAAATATGCAAAGGCATTTTTTTTTCTGACAAAGAAATTAGCTGTGAGTTGATGTAATCTACAGAAAGCAATAAAAGCTTGGCAGACGTGATCATTCATCAAAAAACAGCGTTGCTTCTCTGTTGAATATGGGAAAAGCTGATATCCTTAAAAATTACAACAGACATATCAGAAGGAAGAAATAAAAGAATTAAATTCTTCCAATACGGGTATTAGAAGAATTGCATGCATCATTTTTATTTATTCAATCAGCCAAAACATATATATCTATCTGTCTGTGTTAGTCAGTCTGCCCCAAAACAGCTGGAGCGTGTGAATGACTGAATGTAGCGTGAAGCGCTTAGGAGTCCTTGGACTTGAGAAAAGCACTGTACAAGTACAGACGTCTTGAAAATGCATAATAAAAGTAGTTCAGTTACATTTATTTCAAATAAGTTGTTTGGGGTGCTAACAGTTGTGGCACTTGTAATTGTGTGAAAAGCAGCACTCATCTAATATGGGATTCTGGTTTCCTGTTAAATACTGAATCCCACTAAATGTACTCAAATTGAAGGGTGGGTTTTTCTACATATTTCAATGTGAAATTAGACTATTGCAATAAAGATTATGTTTATTTAATTGCTTTTTTACAAATTGTTACTGGGGGTGACAATTACTTTTTATTCAAGCCTATTCAATCAATTCAAAAAATATTGAAAAGTTTATTCATTTAATTAACACTGCATATATTAATTACACGCAGACTGGGTTTTTTTCAAGCCTTCATTCCTGTTAATTATGATAAATTTCCACACACAGCTAATACAAACACACCATTTGAGATTAGAAAATTACATCAGATTAAAAAAAAAATCTTTTTAAAGCAGAAATGTGGGCTTAATTAAAACTAAGTTTAATACCTTCTTAATGTTTGTTATTTTCAAAAGGTACTTTAAATCTGACAACAGACCCTCGTCGGAAAGCACATCTAATTTATATATGAATATGACTGTATGCAAATCTTTACTTGTTTCATTGTAAAAATGCAGAAAGATACAGATAATATGTAATTTTCGGGAAGGTTGACAAGGGAAAAAAACAAAAGTATCATTGGGCTTGCAGCAAGTCTGGAAATGTTGTGGATATGGATGGGCAGGGGAGACCTGAGGCACATGTTGGCCATCCAATGAAGGGAGACAAGCAAGACACATTGCAGAGCTACTGACAGGCTGTCTCACTGAGCTCTTCTCCTGTCTAAGGTGTGTATATTAGAGGTGACAGTGCCTGTTATTATATGTATATGTGGGCACATGTGTGCATATATGTGTTTTGTTAAATAAAGTGAGATTTCTAATTGCTGGTTGCCAGGATAAACAATGCATACCCAGAATGCAAGTCACCACTTTTTGCAACATGGCCACAGGCTACATGTGAGTGATTAACCAGTCACTGGAGCTTTGTATTGTCCCTCCACGGGGCTGCTGGCAGCTATTACTACCACATAGTGGTGGGCAAGATAAAGTCAGAAAAAAAATGAAGAATAGCATTGTCACAGTGAGTAACTGCAGCAACACAGCCACATGATTGAACGGCAAAACAGAGTTGACAGACTTTGACTGCTTAGTTGTTAGCACTGTGTTTGCAGTGACTGGGACGGATGATTATCCTGCTTTCATACCCGATAATGGGGCTCAAAATATTGAGAGCAAGTCTGTTTACAGGTTTTATGACAGTAAAAAGCTGCCAAAACTGCTTAGACCAGATTTAATGATCTAAAATGTGAGTCTGCCAAGGACTTTCTGTTAGTTACACAATATGGCTTTTTTTTCCAAATAGTAAAAGGGAACTGTGTTTAAAACAATCACTGAACGAATATCATTGCAGTGCTAAAATATTTCTTTTTTTTTTAAATGTGTCCTGTCTGGCATTAGGACAGCAATTCTTAATGATGCCAAACAGACCCCAACAGATTTTACTTTCACAAGTGGAGCATTACTGCTTTCACCATAGTGTTCCGGTTGATTTATATATGCATAAAGCTTTATTAGATTTTATTGTGGGACTATTTATTGTTCTATGGGCACAGAAACGGTAAGGTATGAATGGAAAAAAAGAAGAGAAAAGGATGAGAAAATGCTAAAAGGAAGAAACGGTGGAAAAAAAAGAGGAGAAGAAAAGGAGAGAGAGCAATATAACATCCTCTGAGTCTGCTTCTACACCTGTAAACAGATCAAAAAGAACAACAAAACCAACCGATAAGTATTACAGGTACAAACAACCAACACATTGATACCATCACTGAAGAATACACAGTATTATTTAATATGAAATGTATAAGGTGACAGCTAAAGCTAATAATAGGGGTTTTCTGTAAGCACCTGAATCGAAGAACCTGTAAGTGTTTGCACTTGTGCATGTAAGGTTTGTCCATAAGAAAAATGCTCAGTAGTGGTTGTGAGGAGCCAAAGACCAGCCCTCAGAGCGCCAGGGTAGACTCCAACGAAACCAGAACCCCAGATGCCCAAAGGGACCCCCAGAACAAAGGTGCCCAGGAGGGACCAACACAGGAAACCCCCCAACAGCCACAGAGCTGAAGTCCCGGGTAGCCCACAAGCTCGTTGCCCCTGGGCCCAGAGACCCAAGCCCCAGGGGCTCTCTGCCACCCCGGAGTGGCCCCAATAGAGCAATGAGGCCGAGGCCCAGTGTATGTGTGTTGCAAAATCCCCAGCCTTCCCCAAGGGGTCGTGCCCCACTATTTGAGGGGTACTGCAGTAAGGAAAGTGTATCCGATAATCTTTTGTAGGATGTTAGGATTATTTCAGATGGGTGTATGGCTGCATGGGATAAATGACTCCATCGTTTTTAGAAACTACCACCATGCTGTCAGAGAAGAGCTGATGATAATATTTTACATGCATGCATGAAGTTTTATGTTTGAGCTAATAAATGGCAAATTAGAAATATTGATATCAGCACATATTTTTTGTTCTGTGTCTAGCCAGGGCTCATCTAAGGGATTATGTCTTAACCATTTTGAGATTTATTGTAGCCTATTTGCTAAGAAGTGAAGGAAGTTAGGCAGATCTAGTCCTTCTTTATCTTTAGTCTTCTGGTGCTGGAATATTTCAACATTATGGTCATAGTCTTTTTCGATATCATTAGTCCATGTTGCTAGTTATTAATATGTTCCAATATTATTCAATTAGCATAATTATGAGACATACATTCTCTCTCTAAAAAAATATATGCCTACAATGGGCATCCAAATTAATTTCTACTCTCAGATAAATAGGAATGTCCCCACCTAATGATAAGGCAAAAACATAAATCCAAATATCCACAAATAATCCACTCTCTCAATCTTAGTTTATTTTTGTTCCAGCTTCATTATTTCTTTATTCACACACGGCAAGACATGTGATTCACACCCGTTACATAAACTTTCTAAAATTAAGCTGCTATGCTTTGTTCTAGTGTTTAATACATTGCCGCTTTTTTATCCTGGGTTTTATCTTCTCCTTTAATCTTTTGGTCAGGTGACAGGACTAATCCTCACTGACAGGCGAAGACAGTCGGGACTTATACGTCCCATTTCAGAGTGTTTAAAATGGATGTACAGAGAGAACATGTAAACTCTATAAAGAAAGACCCAGATATTGGGATTTAAACCCATGACCTTCTTGGTGCAAGACAACAGTTGTTTTAACTGGTGCTCTGTGCAGCCCACAATTTTTTTTCAACAAAATCTCAAGCTTTGTTTATCCCATGTGAATGTGCAAACTAAAAAGCAGACATTATGGGGTAATTTATTGATTACATGGGGTCCCCATATACCGCTTAGACTGTGTGAATAGGGCTTAAGTTAAGTGGTAATGATGGATTTACCTACTAATACTGCAAAAACAATTGAATAATATCCAGCAATAAGAATTCTCCAAAGTATCATTTTGTTTAAAAGGAGGCTTTTGCCTTCATCTAAGCCTCATCAAAATTTGATTTAAGATTAAACCTGTAAATATGTCAACATAATCTATCAAATCTAAATGTGGTTGAAAGGTTGTTTTGGTGGCAAGGCTGCACCTCTAATGTCTTTCTAAAGACTTAATTTGGCCAGAACCTATAAGCTATATAAAGTCTTATTATTATTATTATTATTATTATTATTATTATTATTTACTTTTTTCAAGCCCAGATAAAGACAAAGACTGGGCAAACTGCAATAGCAATTAAAATGTTCATGGATGTCCAGTATTTGGAGGAAAAAAAGTAAAAAAAATGTGTCCAAGAAGATGGAAAGGTAGTTGTAAGTGCAACAGTAGAAGGTGACTGCGGTGTCAGTACAAGCATAAAAGGCATACAAAGCTTAAAAAAAAACATCACATAAAATGTAATACATTTCATCAGAAAAGACAGTATGTGCAGAATGTGCAACCATCTTACGTACCTCCAGGGTGATGAAATCTGAGACCAACTCTTGGAAGCTGCCCTTTTTGCAGTTTATACTATTCTGGTAACAAATCTGTTTCTGAATGATATCTTATTTTTCAAATGAAACAAACAACCAAAAGCTCCAAAATACCCCTGAAAACTCTGCAGTGAAGCTTTTTTTTTTTCTCCATGTGTTTCAAACTCTTTGATCTCTTTGTCTCTCTTCTACTCTGCCTAATAATCCAATTTTTGCCTCACAGCTTTACATAAAAGAAAAAAAAAAAACAACTGTAACTAGGACAATGTCTCAAATTTACACTTTTCATTTTTTTCCTCCATCATGCAAGTGATATTACTTTCATTTTGTTGGCCACATATTCAGTGATTCTAGGTATCACTTCATCTGCAGCTTCATTTGAGCCACACCAATATTTCTTGTCATCAAAATAAGTTAAATAAATTTCAGGGAACTTTTGGCCACCTATGACAATAATATGTTTACAATCCATATTCTAAAGATTTTATTGGGTTTGCCACCATCTACAATCTAGCATTTCACAAATAATGATTTTGTACCCAAAGGTTTCTACCTCTATATAGAGACAGGGCTGATGAAATGGTAAACCAGTATGCTTTGGTATACCCAAAGCCCTCTCTTCATCTAGAACTCCCTTTCTGCTTTCAGGTGTTACTTGCTGGCTTCTTAGACTACAAACAAAAATGACAGGAAAAAAAGAGCAAAACAAAGAGAGAGAGAGAAGCTGGGGATGGGGGTGGTAGTGTAAAAGTAGGACAGGAATATACCAGGCTGAAAATAAATCCTCTCCTTGTGAGAGTGAGCAGGGGGAGAATGGGATGGGTGGTTTCACGGAGCAAAAACCTTTGGATATTTACCAGTCTAGGACAAAAAAGGACATGAGAATATGAATCTGTGAGTGTACAGGGACTTCTTGGGAATGCATGTGCACTGAAAGAGAGATGGAGAAGAGTATAAATTGGTTATTTTGCATTTCAAAAGGAAGATTCGTGCTGAGTCAGAATCCAGCTCAACCCATTGTGTCCATCACAAATATCACCCAGAAGCAAAATGGGGGAACTCACATAGAGATTGAAAGAGAGGGTATGAAGAGAGGCAGAGATTAGAGAAAGTACAAACTACAGTCAGGCTGCTGCTAATGGATTGTTTCTGTGCCTTTTGACCTTTAGGCAGCTAAACCTCAATAATGACGCCAACAGTATCAGACCATGATCTGAAGTAGCTAAATTACTATTTCCGTACACAACATAACGTCATAAATAACTTGCTGTGGAGCTATTGTGTATCATTCAAGCCTGTGTTAGAGTGATTTTCTGAAGATAACAAAGAGTGATTATTTTGTAAATAACAAGGTTATCTGACAATTAAAAAAACACAGCTAATCCAGCTGTTTTTTCTTTTGTATTGTCAGTTATAGTCTTCTACAAGTACGGACTTCCACTTCAGAATTTATCAGAATACAACGCTTATAAAAAAAATAAAAAAAACATACTGAAGAAGAACAATGGTAAAAGCACTCTATTGAAGTGGAGGACCCCAAACCTTTACACTACATTCAGTCATTCACCCTTTCCACCGCTGACGATGGTAAGGCTACACTGTAGCTGCCAGCTGCCGCCACCGGGGCCCTTTGTCCACGGGCAGCAGGCAAAAAAAGGTGAACTGTTTTGCCAAAGGAACAAATTCCTAGGTCCTGCAACACTGTCACCCCACAAAAATAATTATCATTATTTAGGTTGATGGTCAAACCAGAACCAGATTATGACAGTTGCATAGTTCAACTTGTTTGATTCCAATGTCCCCCATGCAATGGTGGATACCTCTGTGCATGACAAATCTGAGGCAACCAATGGGGATCAAAGTGATCCGTTTACATTCCTGTTAGAATGTTTGCATTCAATTGCTTTCCAAAAAATGTCTTCTCCTTATTAAAGATAAGATAAGATAAGATAAGATAAGATAGTCTTTATTGATCTCACAATGGAGAAATTCCACTCGCCACATCGGCTCATAAAGGGAATGCTTCCTAAATTTTCCATTGCAGCACCAATGCATGCAGCCTGAACTTTTACTACCTCAGCTTACCCAAGTCATTTCTCTCTTCTGACAGCCGAGCAATTGATTTTTTTTTCTTACCTCTTCCCTGTAGTGTTGACAGGAAGGATGTTAATGGAATAGGCTGTTACTGCAGCTGCATACATGGGGGATCTCCCTGTTAGACGGGCCATTACAAGTTTCTCTGGCTGGCAATCATTTTCTGCAGCAGCCAGATTTTCCTGAGACAGTGCTCGCACACACGACTCAAACATTTACTTCAGTCCTTCAGAATACAATAAAGAATATTTCAAAAGGGATTTTTCAGAAATGAGAAATAAAATGTGACAAAAAATTTAAATGACCATACTAGCTGGCTCATGTGATGTCAGAGGAAGCATGTGTTTGTCTGAAATGTTGTTTTTGGGAAGGTCGTTTTTGAACTGTTCAAGCAATGAATTACAACTAAATAAAGAAAATGTTAAAAACGTAAAAAAAAAAGAAATACTTTTCTATAAGTAGTAATGTGAGTTGAATAAATCTACAAAAAGCTCTGGCTAGTAACTTTAAAATGCATCTTAAGTGAATGTTACAGTAATAATTTTCCTGAAACAGTGAGAGTCCTATGGGGGGAAAAAGTCCTGTTGTAAGCTATATTATAAGTTGCTCTCCGCCACATAACAATCATTACTCTAATCAACTGAGAAGGCAGCTTTTAGCTTCACTTTGGTAAGGCAAGGCAGAAACAGCAAGACTTGCAATCTGTGGTGGATAAATTAAACTCAAGAAACAACAGTGCACTTATGGATATAAACATGACAGCAATTTAAACAGTGCTGCCATAATTCAATATCTGAACACGGTCTAATTAGGTTTTATTTCTATATGTTGTTAGATCAAATAACTTACCTTTGTAAATTTTTGTGAATCACTCTGAGGATTTTGTACTGAAATAATTTCACACAGTATGCTGGAGTTTGCACTGGTTATTTGATAAGGGGATTCAGTGTCTCAGTAACAATAAAACACCATTGGCATTTCAGTTTATTGCTTTTTCTCTCCCTTCATCTTTTCATGATTAAAGGAGGCAAACAGCGACAAATTCTCGTGTCTCAATGGTATCATTTACTTTGAAAAATTTAATGACCTCCTCCTATTATTTTCTTTGGATGTCTGTTGTTCAGCTTGGTGTTGTAGCATATCCATTATCCTACAGATAACCTACTGCTGGATTTAAACATCTCTTTTTGCAAAGACAGTAATGTTGTATTTTTTTCCATCTGAGTATTCTTCATACCTGTTGTCTGTTTTTTTTTTTTTTTTTTTGCTTTGCTTTACTTTGCAATACATGTGTTGCCAAGGTGATCATACTTATCAAATAGTTTCACACATCCTGAACAGTGTTAGGCAATTTCTTATTTTTTTTTCAATACTTACATAACTAAGTAAATAGTTAATTGTTTATATCAAGTAAATGATGGAAATTAACATGTTTGGTGAGAACATAGCATCTCTTGTGTGCAAATTTCTTCTCCTGATTTGAGAACAAAATGGGTAAAAAGTTAAGTTTAATAACACCAGGTTAAACTATATTGATTATTTAAAAAAACAAATGTAAACCCCCTCCAAACCTTTTTTCACTTAGCCCCTCAGGGGATTTTAAGCTATTTGTTTTAAAACAAATACATTATCTTATAAGCATAACAAATCCAAATTATGCAGAAGAATCCAAACCCCTTTAAACCATTCTACATTTTGTCATGCCACCACTGCAAACTATATGCATGTATTATGTGATTTCATTTTGTAGACAAATACAAAGTAGTGTCTAATATATTTGGTGGAAGTTGGACCAATTGTATATCAAAGATTTTGAATTGTCCACACCTAAGACTATAAAAAGTGTAATGCATTTGTTTTTCAACACCTCTCATTCTGATATTCATGGAGAACACATTACAAGTCTTGTTTGTAGTTAGTCATGAAGGGGAACACAGCATTTATAAAATTTGACTCTGGTAGAAGAGACCAAACTGTAACTGTTTCGCCTCAAATGCATATTACTACTTGAGGTGAAAAACTGATGAAGCACATCACCTTGAACACACTATGAAACATATTGGTGACTGTAATGAAGCATAGTGGTGACTGCATCATGCTGTGGGGATACATTTGATCAGTAGGGACAGGGATGTTGGTCAGGGCTGATCCACATATGGATGAGTCTTCGTATAGCACCAATTCTGGAAGAAAAACCGGTTCAAGGCTACAAAGACTTTATGTTTTACCATAAGACTCTATTCAGAAATGGATATAGTAGGTACGGAGTGAGTAGTCTAGTTGTCTAGTTGTATATGAAACTATGATTATACAGCTGAAACATGTTTTTCTGGCCCCTACATTCACCGCTGAGGACATATACATAAAAGAAAGGAATTTTTCACACCATGTTATTAGGATAATACGTTAAGCTCATGTCATGTGCATTTATAGAAATGTGCTATAAGCATGGTTGTTTTTACAACTTTTTCATGCACCAAAGGCAGTCACAGTGCCTCCAGATTTGCCCCATCACAGAATCATGTTGAGACTGGGAAGCTCCGTAATCACAAGAAGGCCACTGATGTGTCCCTGGGCTTTCTGCTCTCAAACTGAATCATACAGGCGGCCGCACACAGACAACAGGGCTGTGTGGCATGGCTTTTGAAAAGGTCACTCTAAGAATAGCCTCCGATACGTAAACGAGGCTCATATCCAAGCGGAAAGCACATGTTGGAAACGTGCAGGGAAGCAAATGGACATTAAAACATGCAATAATTCATGGATGGAGGTACAGACCAAAGCACTCATGCTGTTAAAAAATACTCAGACATAATCCTAGTATGCATTGATGCACACGAGGTACAGTATATCTTTGCTCTGTTAAAAGGGCAGAAAAGGCAGAAAATCTATTTGCTGATGTCCGAGCCTTTCCCATTGTTCCCTGCTGAGGAATCAGACTATAATTTTAAAACCAAATGAGAGGAGATCAGTCCTCCCTAAAGCCTAGAGAAAAATCCCTCTTGCCCATCTTAAAGCTGGTTTACAACCTCATTTATTCAAGCAATGCGCAGGATGCCGATTGACAACAGTATTTTTTTTTTAATAATGTAAATGCATCATTCAGGGGACTGGCCAAACCCTTTATTGATAAAACTAAGCACAACAAATGTCGGTCATCCTGCTGTAATCATCTTTCGAATCACTTTCATCAATCAAACACTTGCTTCTGTCCTGTTTTAATGTAAACACAATCTTTAAAATAAATTGGTCACCATTGGCATTGTGCCGTTTCTGTAAGCTCTATTAGTTTTATTACTTTCTGAGCCAAGTCAAGGTTGCATAAAGTTGCATAAAAAACACCGAATATATATTTTTTGCTGCATCTCTTTGTATCTCTGTGAATACTTTATATATGCTCTTTCTTTATAGAAGTTGTATGTTTTCTAAGCTCCATATAATCTTTCTGTTCTTCTTTTCATTATTTTAGTTTTACTTTTGATTACTTGCTGTAGTTTTTGTTTTTACATTACTTTTAAGTCATTTTCAGTGATGTAGGAAGATATTGGTTGTCTATGCACTTGACATTGTAGAGTAAACAAATTTGATCACTAGATTAGAATGGCAACCATGTCAAAATTTTTTTTTTAAAAAAATCTGCCGAATTAGCATAGCAGCTATACCATGCCCTGTTTAAGGCACATGTGAACAGTTCCACAACTGATATTCATATTCTTATTTGTAGCAATGCCCCAATACTAAAATTACTTAATCTCATGCTATAAAATGCTTTGTGCACTGATGATTTGGCATACCAGATGCCTGAAACTGAAAATAAAACTGATGGCTTTACACACTTTTTGATCACTTTGACTGATAATCTGACATTATAGGGAACTCATAGCACACTGAAATTGGTTTCTAAGATAGATGTGTTTTTTTGAGCTGTGTACACACTGCAGTGTTTTCTTTGCTCAATTTTACCCCGAAGTTTACCCCCAATTCTCAGTTGGGCAAAGTCTGCATCAGCCTGCAGTAGTTGGGGACAGTCACCAAGGCAGGTTCTCCCAAAAATCTAAGTGCGAGAGGGAGCAAAGACTGGATTCTAAAAGTGTGGGAGGGGAACAGACCTGAACCGACATAACATGTTTTAATCAGAATCAGCTTAAATTGACAAGTTGGTTCATACAACAAGAATCTGGGTACTCTCACTGTTAAGTGTTCATCAGAGAGAACCTGTCTCTGTGCTGGCTGGTGTTTGAAAGTAATGCTCTGTAGCGCCGGCCTGAATGCAAACATCTCAACAGTTTGTGTGACTTAGTGATAAAAAAATGACTGACACTCAGATGTTTCTGTTATTTTTATTATTATTACTATTATTATTATTATTATTATTATTGTTATTGTTATTATTATTATTATTATTATTATTATTAAGATGGAAATATTTTTTTTGCAAAAGAGCCAACACTGAAAATCATTCCAAAATCCACTAACAACTTCACATGAGTATAACCAAAACATATAGCCAGCACTGTCCAAATCAAATTCACTCAATTTAAAATATTTTAAGGCACCCTTACAACAGTCACAAAGAAGGTTTGATGCCGTATTATGGTTTAAGGCGGTACATACAGCTGTGATGAAAGCTAGAGGTGCCACGCCCACAGCCGAACCAAATAACATGGCCGCACAGGAGGACGACATGTAGCTGCTGCTATTGTGGTGTCAGTATTATGTGACGGGAGACACACAACAACCCTGTGGATGTAAAAGGGTCCAGCAGTTGAGAGACAGAATAAAAAGCTCAATGTTAATAGAGCTCACTTCGGTCTGGTCCTTTATTAGATAAAGCCCATAGCACTAATGTGACAGCTATCACATGTGTTTTGTCAGAAAATATGACTGTCAGGAGTTTCAATATTCAAATAAACACCTTGACCAGCATACCTTTTTGTGGTTTCTCAGGGCGCCTGCTGCTTACGACATTTTCATTTGATACCGCGATTGGCTAAAACCAACCTTTGGTAGGCGGGTAGTAGCAGCTGGACCCAGATTGGTGGTTTGCAGAACGGGGAGTGCTGTACATTATCAAATTGTCTTGCCAGGTTCTAGTAGTGATCCCTTAGGTGTGTAATCACCAGTCCTTATGTAACAAAAGTCTGCTCAAACTATGGTGTTGGTGTGAACTCCAAGTCTTTTTTTTAATTTGGGAATACTATGAAAGTCCTGGCATGTGTCCTCAACCTAATTATGACAAAATAAATGACATAAAATAAAACTGTGACGTGACGGTAAAAATACAAGCCGTGACACAGCAAAACACTGAATTCCACATCCTTTTCCCCAATACACATGTGCTAATCAGAATGGGACAACAGCAACCCAAATACTCTTAAGTGAGAGAAAACAAATTTTCTTTAAAACTGCCTGAGTTTCCTCATGTTTAGACACAAAAAAGATGACTTTTTGAAACATGGCATTACACATGGCACCCTAAACCTAAACAAACCCTAACTGAGGGTTTCTATTAAATTAGTTTGAACGTTTTAAAACCTCAAGATGATTGTTTCTTAAAGAGAAATAGGAGTGTCTGCAATATTTATTCATTACATCACACTATACATCTGGCATCTGTGTGAATTAGGAATCAGTTTTACACCTAAATTATTTTTCAGTGACGTTTTTCTCATTTAAAATGATATATTTTGTTGACTATGTCTACAACAGTGTGTTTTTGACTACCTCTTAACTCCAGCATGGCAAAGGAATGGTAGCAGACTTCCAAGCATTGCAGCTCAACCCAGTAACTGAGGGGTTTTATCTTGAGGTTAATATTTCATACTTCACACTCAGCCCCTTGGATATTTAGCATTCAAACTCTCTATATCTCTTAGCTTTTATTTCGCCAACTCTGGTCTTTCAGAGGTCCTTCAATGCTAGTAGTTGAAAGGATTGTTTTTTTAGCCAGTAAAGCTAAAAAGATGAAGTGTTTTTTAAGTCCTTTAGAATATAAGAAAGGGACAAAAACAAACAAGGTATTTTTAAACAGCATCAAATGCAAACTTAGTAAATGTCATATTCCTCCAAGCCCTCTATTATTATCTGCTTTCCATATTCTGTGCTTTTTTGTTTAATCAGGCACACTTTTTATGTTCTAAATGTTTAATTTTTTTCTACAGTGAGAAACCAATTGTACATATAGTATGTGACTGTGGGAGAGGTTTTGTTGTGACAAGTGAAGTACAAATGCACACAAAAGACCCTTCATGTTGTTTTTGTCTGTATTAGGCCAGTTTAGGAACATGGATATTTGTTTGCTAAGCTTGTGATTATGAATCTGCCATTGTTGCCGCTCACTTCAGTTTAGGAGATTCAGCACAAAGCCTCTTGATGCTCAAATTAAAATGATGTACTTAAATAATACGTAGAAAAACTCTTTAACCTATGTATTAGATTTTTTTAATAAATAGGCTGAATAAATAAAAGTAATAAATTATTTGTTATTCTCTTGACAATTGAGTCGACAAACCTAGAGTGACTATTAAAAATATGAGTACTAAAAAATAAATACATGCTGAAATATTTCTAATATGTTTACATCTAAAAAGTAATACAATGACATTATTATTATTTTTTTAATTAATAAATTAAATAATATTAAAAAGCCTTCCTGTTGTGTTCTTCACATTTTAAATAACAATCCTTGTCCTGGAGCAAAGCCCATTGCATGTTGATTATCTGGGATGTCACAGCAAGTATAATGCTCCAACTGACTGCTGTTTGAGACAGATGTTGTGTTCACAAATCTTGAAGCAGGTCAGTTCCCAAACTGACTGGAAAATGAGACACGAGGTCTCTCAGCCACAGTCAAGGTTCTGCGCTCTGACAAGAGAGCAGATGGCGGTTTGTGAAAATAACAAACCAGATCAAAAGGAAAGAAACTGAGGAGCCTGCAATTTCTCATTGCACGCTCATCCTCTTGTAGATTCCCTTTTTTATGTCCCATGAAAAATGTTAACTGGGAAACAGGAAAAAAATGCAGGCAACTTTAATTTTAAATCAATTAACGTTTCTATTGTTTATGTAATTTGGACTGACATCACATATGGTGTGTGCAGACTGCGCAGCGCATATGAGCTTTTGCCTGTGTGCTCTAAAGTAACACTGCAAAGACACTAAGTTCAGCTTGACATGTTACCTAATTTCTATTTTTAGAACATTACTTAATACTTGTTTTAAAGAAAACATAACAGTGAAACTGGGTGATTTACGGTGGTTTGGTTTGGCCAAAATGGTTTTAAAATAAAGCATATTGCCTATAAATGATACCAAATATAACACCAAAGATAACCATGTTGGATCGTCACATACAAAGCTAAAATATCTAGATTGGTTGGTTAGAGATTTATATGTGTACAAATGTTTTAAAAGGTTTTTATAGTTTCTCACAAAATAAAACCAGATTACAAGATTCCCTTGTTTCATCTCATTCATCTCAGGACGGGCCACAGAAGAGGCATAACTCCTAAAGGTATACTCCGTGCTTCAAACTAAATAAACATTCTTTCTAAGCTAAATGTTATTTGCTAATAAATGCAGAACATTAATTTGTGTTTTACCAACCCTTTAACATCAGTGCTTATATCTTTTCAGCAGCTTTCATGAATCTTTGGAATCCTACAAAAATGCAAGTCTCAAATACATTACTTGGCAACATCCCAGGATTGTAAACGATATATCACAATATGCATGCAAGCCCATTTTTTTAAATGTTCAACATGTCAACACTATACAGGGCAGTTAGCCGACTTCTCCCCGCTATATGTTGACATCATCTCTAAATGTAATTCAGCCATCCATCACTGAAAAAAAACACTCCAGTTACGGAGTGACTGTCTTCTTTTGTATGTTTTTACATGTTAAATCATAGTTGCATTCATTAGCTTTCTTTAACAGACATTGCAATAAGAAAAGATATCCCTTGAAAAGAATATGCCATGAAACACAAGACAAAACATGGCTCTCTTTATGCTTAAATGCAGATGTACAAATATGATTGTTCACTGGTTCAGCAGTTAATAGGTAATGGTACATTTTCAAGAGTTGTGGTATTTTTATGGTCTTTTTTATGTAGGCAATTGCTCAACACTGTTAGATATCTGCATAAAGATGGATAAAAGAAATGGCAAAAAAAACACACTTCCCAGTTTGCCAATTTGGACATTTTGACAAGCATTATAAGCATATATGTTCATTTTTTGCTGTAGTCCAAATCACATGCATCGCTTTGCAAAAGTATTCACACCCCTTAAACAATTTAAGAAAGCATTTTTTTGGTAATTTTATGTGGCAATTTTATAAGTAACAGGAAGAAGTGTAGAATTGTGAAGTGGATGGTTTTCGTGCTTTTTAGGAATGTAAATATATTAACAAGGTTTGTTAGTGGATATTCCTAAAAAAACAATCATGATAATGAAAACCAAGAAACACAGCAGATATAGGGTCAGGAGATTTTGAAAATTTACATAAGACATTAGTTACAAAATAATATCCTAAACCTTAAAAATATAGCAGAGCATGGCTCAAACCATCATCTGAAAATGGAAAGAGGTTGGCACAACGGCCAACCTATGGAAGTCAACCTAAACTTTCAGACCAAGCTGGGAGAGCAGATTAGAGATCAGAGAAGGAGAAGATATCCCAAGCCATAAAGGCCAAGGGTTCCCAATTACCAGGCCGCAGTTGTTGCCTTAGTGTTTGTGATTTTCATCGTTATTATCCTTCCTGGTGTATGAATAATTTAGAACGCCACTATGCAATGTCAAAGTACAGCTGGTAACAAGTGCATGCATGCTTCCTGTAATAATGTAATCAAGTATGTAGATGCTCTTTCAATAAGAGACGTTTTATATACCTGAAACGGTCCTGACGGTCTCAGTTGTGTTCCTCAGGCCAACGAAGGAAAATTGGTAAAGCCTCCATGAGCGAATGTCCCCAACCTCGACTGAGCTCCTTTTCCACCTGTAGGTTATTTCCTCCTTGGGGTAGCCATCTGAAGAGGACACAATGGTTGAAAACTCAGGGTGCTATTTAAACCGATAAAGGAGCATTGTTTTCCCAATATATGAACAACCAACAGTTGATACGCCGAGTGCATTTTGTTCCGGGTTAAAAAATAAACAAACTGCATCTCTGTTAAATTAAGCTAAAAACCTAAGAGTTTGAATAGTTTTATTTTATTTATAACAACAAAATATTAATCTTTCAATGACAAAATTCTCCTAAGCCATGCACTTCATGTTAAAAAGACATTTGCCTCATTTGTGGGGAATGTATTTTCTATGAAAATTCTGAGATGTAAAAATTACATCATTGACTTAAGACCACGGGTGAGTGGGCTTTCAGTAATTTCATTTTACCCCTGCACGCTCTGTAGTTGCTCTAATGAAAACAGTAATCTTACTTGTCTAAAACAGATTCGCTTAGCTGAGCCAATAGATTATCATAATCAAGTCATGTTTGTGAGTATCGAATTTCTGTGCGGTTTCAAAAAGCAAACTAACCAAAAAAAGTAATGGCTTTACTGCTGGTCCTCAAGAAAGTACTGTTACAACTCTGCAGACAGTCGAAGTCTAGTGAGGAGCTTCGGTTTGAATTATGCAGGTGGACTTCCTTGAGTGCAAACTTAAGTGCTCTCAGACATCCAATAATGTTGGTCTTCAAAGTAACACATCATCGCCAACCAAGAAAGCAGTCTGCTGTTTTGCTTTTAATGCATCAGGAACATATTATAGATTCAGTCTCCTTCTGGAAAGTCAAAACAAGAAGGATACAAAAGCTCAGTGTCAGTAGTAAATTCATTTCAATCTACTGCAGTTATAAACACCGAAATGTGTTGAAACTAATTTTTTCAACCAAATAGCCTGATAACATTTACCGAGTGGTAACACCTGGAAAAGAGGGCAGGCTCACTAAACTTTTGCTGCTTTTTGACACGTGATGGGACAATTTGCCCCGTGATAAATAGCTGCACGCTTCTCTGCCTGCAACATCTGAGGCCGAGCTCAGTGCTGTTTGCCAAGCAATTTCCAAAGCCGTGAAAAAATCTATAGCTCTCATCAAATCTAAATGAATGCATATGTTCTAGTTTTAGCCTTGATAACCTCGTCAGCTTCGCTTTCTTGAGCCATTCGAGAAGAGTTATTTTTGGAGAAAATCCCATAGTATCTCATGGTAGAGCTTTAGAAGACTCATTAGTATGACTTCCACCCCCCCCCCCCCCCACACACACACACACACACACACTGCCTACATGGGGATGTTATGTATTTCGAGTTCTTGTTACTTTTTGATAATATTCTAAGGTTAAATAAAGTCCACAAGAAATATCCAAATGTGCAGAAAACTCAACCAACAGTGCTTTTGGTAGACGATAAGAAGGAAAAAAAACACTTGTAGATTACTGTAGAGAACTTGATTCATAAATCTATAATTACAGGGTTCTACAAACACAAAAATGTAATTTCAGCAAAAAAAGCCCAGGTGTTCAGTTGTCAAGCCATTGAGATGTCAACTGTATTGCATTTAGCTAGTATATGACCCCACCAGATGTTTATAATCAAGCGCACTTAATGTTCAAAAAGATGACTGTCCAGAAAACGAGGGGAATTAAAATGTTGGTCACTGTAAGAAAAAAAAAAAATTGACACAGATTGGCACACCAATATGCAGATAGATTAGACTATTTGGAGTTAAGTTCTTTACCCATTTGGCAGGAGAAGAATGAAATATGGTCCAAAACTTTCGGATTGCAAGACAACTTCTCTTCCCGTTGAGCAACCGTCGACCCATTAACAAGATTAGATTAAATGTTAATCTGGTAACAGATAAAAATCTTAAAATAAAAAAATTCTGTATAGTATATGGTACAAAATTGACACTAGGTTGCTCTTTATTATAATCATATTCAACAGTTTTGTTCCGAGTTTAAATGTACCATTTCAAAATAAATTTTAGGCAGGTATTAAACATACTTTTCATCAAGCTCACGTTTCTGTCCCACTTCCCCTCCCCACAATGGTCAGATGTATTGTTTCAATCTTAAATATTATTTTTATTAGCTGTAAATTCATAATTAACAGGAATAAAGGGTTGAAAACACCAGTCTGTGTAACCAATCTGTATAATTTCTATACCCTTAGTCAATTGAGATACTGAAAAAAAATTATTTCAATAACATTCTAAATTATTTATTATGATTGGAACTGTCTCTGTGTACTTGCAACCTTTAACTCCTTTCTTATGATTTTACAAGGTTTTGTTGCATCTGAAGTTCAGTTTATTTATTTTGACCAAGAAATTGGATTTTGACCTTTGAACATAAAGTTTTAGAATCCCCGCCATATAACATGCGTATTTGCACAGAGCTATTTCACTACAGTCCTACACCATGCATACAAAATAAAAATAACAGGCTTTAAAGTAGTAACGTAGTAGTGTATTGGTATGCTTACAGCTTGAAAACTCCAGGGGACAGGAGTGCTCATCCATTGGGAAGTTGTTTAATTTCAGCTGGCACTCGGCATCAATGGTCAACCTGCAGAAACAAAACATTAGAATTCACTTACCAAAGGATACTAGCAATAGTTAAGGTTTTAAACGCTATATACAGGCATAGTCACTTGAATAATCTAACAAGAAAACCATGATCTTTCAGCTAATGATGCAATACATTTTAAAGTAAGATTTCACAAAATTATATTAGACAGAAAATATTTTTATTTTTTCTTTCCCCCTTGAGAAAGTTTAAAAGCGAAGTCATTAAACTTCTTCTTAATGAGAGATTGACCTTAAATTGCCTCACCCATCCATGCATTTGCTATTGTCATGTATCATTGTGCTTGGAATCACAGCAGCCATCCTAATTAACCAGTGCTTAAGTTCTGAGTTTCCTAACAAATTAATGAAGTGGAAGGCTAGTGTTCTGCTCAGGAGAACATCCATCATGGCTTGATTGAACCGGGAAGACTTTACTTTCCTCTCTTATTATCACAGGTAATGCATTTTGGTGTCAGGGCAAATGTCTGCTGTAATTATGGCAGAATGCAAAAGTGACAATAGAATAAATTAATAATTGTCACTTATTTTGATTTATTGGTATGAATACATACGTTTAAAAAAATAGAATTAAAAATGTAATATAATATTACACTGTCAAAAATGTCAGAATGAACCCTTGTAAAGCATGATAAAAATGTCATTGATAAAGGGATCCCAGGAATTTGAAGCTTAATAAGGTTTAACTATAACCTGTTTTTTTTTATATATAATTATTTATCATGCAAATATCCCATCAATTAAGAGATATCACAACTTAAACTTTTTTATTTCCCAGGGCTTGTTAAAAAAATACAGTTATGTATAAAAGGTGTGTTCATCTCAAGATAGGAACAATGTTAGTCGAGTTGATAGTGTTTTAGTTTCAATGTGGAAACTTATGAAGAGGTCCTCACTAACAAGACAAATTGACAAGGCAATATATTATCAATAGTAATATTATTTAAGAAGAAAGCCCTGTTTTGCAAATGTATTCTAAAAGGAACACCCATTTCCCTTGTGACCCAATCTGAGATAAGTGCAAGACAATAGACAGATGATAATGTAAGTAAGGTAAACAAAGAAATCAGGTCAGCCCTGATGATTTTGTCTGCAGACCTAATTGTTCATTGTAGTTTAGACCTGCCCTGTTTTGTGGATGAACCACGCCACACAATGATGGAGGTGCACAAAACAGATTTTAAAATGGCAGTGCAGAAGATGACTAATAGCTCCAGTGGAAGGTTGTATTTCCTGAGTTGCTGCGCCTTTTTTTGAACAGTGTCTATGTGTGAAGACCACAAAACCTGAGAAATGGCTGTTCCGAGGAAGCAGAAGTGATCCAGAGTGTTCCAGAGTGTTGCTTAGTATAGTGTGTGTGTGTGTGTGTGTGGGGGGGGGGGGGCATTGTCGGGGGTACTCTCTGCAAGCACATCATCTCCACTGTCTTGAGCGATTTAAGCTCCAAGTGGTTCTGACTACACAAGTGGACCAGCTAATCCACCAGCCATCCTCGGTTTAACCAGTGTCAGTGAAGTTGTCTGCAAACTACAGGAGTTTCACACACGGGTTTGCTGAGGTGCAGTCATTTGTGTACAGAAAGAAGAGGAGTGGGCAAAGACCACACTCCTTGGAGGTGACAGTGCCGATGGTTTTTGAGCTGGAGAAGACGCTTCCCAGTCTCACTTGTTGTTGTTGGTGAGTCAGAAAGCAGATAATCCGTTTACAGGTTGAGACTGGCATTGGGAGCTGATTGAGCATCTGGCGGAGAATGTCTTGGGTTCAAGGCTGAGCTGAAGTCCACAAATTAGATCCTAGTGCACTTTCCTGGGTTGTTGAGGTGGTGCAGGATGACATGTAGTCCCATTTGGACTGTATTATAATGTTTATTTGCCCAGTAACCAAAATGCAGGGGGCTTGTGGTCTCCTACAGATACTTCAGGACCAGTCTTACCAAATTATTTCATGACCACAGACATCAGAGCTACAGCCATGTAGTCATTTACTGAATTGAATTATATTCTCAAAAGGTACTGTGATGTGATCCTATTACATATCTCAAATATCTGTGATGGTAACCTATAAGCAATAAAGTCAAATAAAAAAAAAATGTAAAAACATCAAACTGTTATTGGACGTGTAAAGTTATCAATACCTAACAAGAAACTCATTGCACTCATGTGGTTTTCTGAATATACTTTACTTATTATTACTGAACCCATCTCATACTTGTACGAGCAGAATGCTGTCCAAGACTATACTAGGATCCAGTATCATTGTTGATTTACACTGACTAAGAACTTAAAGACTGTTTAGATAAAGTGCAATTTCTTATGGCAACTAAGCCTGCAGTGTCATGAACCAGACAGTGGACCCTTGATTCAACCCAGACACAGAGTTGCATTTAAAGCCAGTTTATTCCAGGCAATAGCAAGAGCAGTCTGAAGTCTGGTTTTTCTTGGAAAATCCACAAGGTCCATGTGGCCATATTACATAATTTTGGCTAGCACGACCCTCAGCGAGTCTAAAAGTTTCCGCTCCACGCACATATGCAGACAGTACTATGTGAAAAAACGTGGCGGATGAGCAAGGGCTTCTTCTGACAGAGGTTCGTAAATATAGACATCTTTATGATGCGGCCCATAAAGATAACCATGATCATCAAATTATTAGCAATTCCTGGACGGAAAAGGCCATCACCCTTGGAAGAAAGTAAGAGGCTATAAAATGTTGGAAACAACAGTTTTTTTCTACTTGTACGTGTAGTGAATTGTAACACATTTGGGGTAGAAACACAACGCTGCACTCTAGAATCTAGGAGAATAAAGCTTCTTCAGAGAAAAAGCCGTATGGAGCATAAATGCTGCAAACGTGGTGTCCACACATCTCATTTAAGCCCGAAACGTATGGGTGTCAAGCATAAACCAGTCTTTACTCACTGCAAAGTGTCAGGTAGAATGACAGAGCCTTGATCAGAATCCAGTGGACAAGCAAGGGTCATGCACTGGTAATCAGAGATGAGCAGATGAATCCAAAGCATTAGGCAAGTCTCGTAAGTCAATGCATAGAATCAAGATCGAGGTCCAGAGAGAAGAAGCTTGGTATAAGTGCGTCAAGGGCCAGGCATGGAAAACCAGGAGACATGATTGAGTTCGTAACGTGGTGATAAATCAAAAGCATGGAAGGAATGCTGGACATCTACGAACAAAGCTTTTGATCATCTGGTGCGAACTTGGTGGAGGTGGAGAGCTTAAATAGTGCAGGAAACAGGTGTGAAACATAAGGCTGATTGCAGCAGAGCAGGCAAATGTGGTGCGGTGCAGAGAGAAAAACGGCACAAATACTGACATGCAAAGGCAATTGAACGACAGACCGTTGCAGTTGCAGAGAAAAACATTTTCCCCCAGAGAAACATGATTTACTACATACTACATCACAAACAGACAACTGCTATGTTGTTATGTAGTACTGTTGTTGAAATTATTGGGGAGAAGAAAACCCACCCAAATGACTCTCTTTGTAAGCACAAATAACAGATCATGTTTTTTCAGTCTGATAGAAAAATATTTTCTACATGAATTAAAATAAAAGCAAACAAAAAAAGCTAACATGTTTTCTTGAACATTAGTTATAATGGTTTTAATTCTTATTTTTTTTCCTAAAATAAACAGTTAGTAGATGATGAACCAATAACATCTGAACAATGTATTATGTTATCCCGATATTGCTGAAGCCTGACTTCTCAACATTGGCCCCTTACCTTAGTGTATAGAGTATTCTTCCGTCATTCCAGATCCTGAGCATGCGATTGGGTGTGGTGATCCAATGGGCGTCGGCTTTCTTTGAATTCCGAAAAAAAGTGTCTGGGATCCATATCTTCCCAACCATGTTGCTGTTGAGACGAAGAACTTTCATCGTGCTGTTGAATTTTAACCTCCTGTCGTACCAGGTCTGAGCAAAAAATATGTCGATGGTGTATTCCTGACATAAACATAAAAAAAATACATTGACATGTTTAAGCTCCAACCAACATGTAAATTTGCAGCAATATGTTACATGTAACGTGATTTTTTTGACAAACTGACAAATGCTGTGTTGCAGACTTTCCCATTCATTGCCCATTCATTAAGTATAAACACCACTGCGGTACTCAAAGCTGCCTTGGTAGCAGGAATTTTGTGGCCCACAGGCCTTTCAATTGAACAATTTTTGGCACTCATGGCAAAACCTTTGGACACCACCTGTCTAGAGGAAAGATTATATAGATATTTGGTCTCTGCCCATCTTAAGGAATATGATTTAGAAAAAAACCTTAAGAGAATCTATACTTTTATTCTCTAATATGACATAGCTCTTACAATACACCAAGTCAGCCTCTGATATATAACTGTACAACTATTTTCTAAGTATGAATGGGACAAATAAGTATAGCAACAGCAAAAACTGTCACAAAAATAATAGCAATAATTCAAGTGGGATGGGAGGGCACTTGTCTATTTTCTAATTGAGTGGGTGGGGGGGCTAACTCTACCACACTTTGAATCACATTAGAACTTTAATCAATACTAAGCTATCACATTTCAGTAGCAGCAGGACTAATTGTTTGAAATTAAGGTAATTAGGCAATATAATACATTTTTATTAAAATGTATGTGTAAGTACCATGAAACTGTGGTACATTTGCTAAAGTTTATCATGCTGTAAAAACCCTGTACCTAGGTGAGTAAGAGATAGATGGAGCCGGAGGATCTGACAAAGCAGAAACTCAAGTTGGTTCAGAGAAAATTAATTGCAGCGTCTGACTCAGAAATGCCCTGCTTCCAGTGGTATCCCTGGTGGTTCTAGTATTGAAAGCTGATGGATCAAAGGTGGTTCAGAGACTTTGAATATCTCCTCCCATTCCTCCCTTACCGTCTCCACTTAGGCACAGTAGGCAGTGGTACTCAGAGTTAGACCTTAAGCACTTTTCCTTAGGCTCCTGTGAAGCTGATGAACTTTTAATGTACATTCGACTTAAATCAGTTTCACTAGTATTGTGAATGTGCAGCTCCCAAGTCATAAACCTTCCCTTTGAAGCCTAAAGGAGTAGATATAGGGCAGAATTTGCATTAGCATCTAACTTTTCAGATTTGTCTTTTTGCCAAATTAAATCATTAATAAATCTTAATACGTGTATTAATATATGTAATGCTCATTTGGTTGTCAGTTCTTATGTAGTTTATTATAATCTTTTTGCTTTCATTTAGGTGTCATTGTTAAAGGGTCAAACATAAATGTCTTTTAATTGTAAAAAAATTACAAAAATCCTCTTATTCTTCTTTGAAAGGGTGATAAAAAGTTACTCATTGCAGTGAATAATGAATCATCCTTCAGACCGATTTTGATAGGTTGCGATACGGAATGGTTTTTAACCTCAGTATAGTTCAACAAAACATATATATGCTACATGATACTGATTTTTTTTTTTAATTTTGTTAGGAATATTGTTGGAAAAAAGACCACATTGTTGTTCTGGGCCAGAAATTGTAATTCTTAACAGAGCAGGTAAAATATTTGTTTTACTGAAGGATTACCACTTGCTGGTTTGGCAGCAGTCTTCAGATGTTCAGATGGCAAAAGTGATAGAGGAAATACCAAGGAAATAGAAAATAAATTTGTGGTCTTATAAAACAAGAAGTTCAAAGGGACGTACACGAGGGGTGGAAAAATGGGGATCTGTGTGGAAGAGGACAAAGGCATTGTAACTTTCTTACACAGCTTTGCCGAAATATGAAGTCAAAATCCATGCCAAAAGGGTTCTAACTGAAATTGGAAAAATACTTTAACTAGAGAGCATTCTCCTTTTTGTCTAAAAGGGACAAACAGGCACTAAGGACAAAGTATGAGTAATACTTCAGCATCTTTATGAGGGCTCAGTCACACACGTGGGAATGTTTGAAGAGTAGTGTTTTTTTTTTCTTTTTAAACTGTTGGACATATCCAAGAGCAGCTAAGCACTGCCAAGCTCCCACAGCTATAGAAGCTTGATTCCTGATCCTTGTTCTTCTTCAAGCATCAACCTTTTTCTCTGCTTTCTTCAGCCAATCCCTTCCCCACCTCCTCTAGCATTCACAGGGTGTAGGATTGTCATAAGAGATTTCTAAATCGAAATTAACGAATCAAAAATTGCATGGATGACTGCTACAGATGAATAGTCCCCGCACCATCAGTCTTCTGTTCTCCTCAGAAAAATGACCCGGCTCATTTGTCATGTCCTTGTGCTAACGTACTGTCCCAATAGCATGCATTACATGTGAATGTGAAGCCATCAGTCAACCTTTCATAGGAGTAGAGTGCCCTTTTTTCACACAGTTGCCACAGTCATTATGCTTGTATTGTGACTCCCTAATGTAAGCTCAAACACTCCTTTTAAAACTGGGCACATCAATGTATGTAAATGCAGTTAAGGAGAGTGGGTGTTGAAGTTAACATTGAGGTAAATTAAACACCAGCACTATGCTCTAAATTGTTTCACTTCCAATCCCAATACCAGAGCTCCTTTCGCTTTAATGTTATTATCATCACATTGTTGTTTTTACAGGCTGTAATAAACTCCTTTTTACCGGCATGTATATGTATGAATATAAGCATGTGCATTCCAAAATACAACTTGGGATAAGTGTAAGCTAACAAAAGAAGTCATAAAAAAAGTAAATTGTGTTCACAAAAAAAAAAAAAAAAACATCCTGGAAAGAAATGTGCAACTTAGCAGCTTTCAAATTGACTGTATTTATGAAATCCAAGAGATATTTCCATAAAGGGTAAACTTCTCTGTTTCTTTTTAACCTAACTTTATTTGAATCACTTCAGATTTTTTTTAAATTATTCTACTTTAGTTTTGTCTTTTTTACTCTCTTAATTGTAGCAATGGCAGATGTGAAGTGGATTATAAAAAAACATTATTATTATTATTATTATTATTATTATTATTATTATTATTATTATTATTATTATTATTATTATTATTTCATGCTACCCCTTTCCAAATAAAATTCAAGGGGTTGATTCATGTGATTAGCACAAATAGGCTACTGTTTCAGCAAGAAATCATAAGCTTTCAAATATTTAAAATGCAATAATGGGTTTACCATGAATGTTAAGTGTAAACATTCACGTTAACCCAATGATGGTGATGATAGCTGTTAAGTTAGTTTGGAATGATTCCAGAGGTGAATCCCACCAATTGCTACTTAAAGGTGCCTACATACTCACGTATACTCAAGTCTCTGGACGTCCACCTGACATGTTTACACAAACTAGATGACTTTTTTCTGAGCACATTCAACTGTTTTATGTCTGACAGTGAGCTGATACACCAAGCTGCTCCAAGCTGGGAGTAGCAGTGATGTGCAGCGTCTCAGCCACTCTGTGACGCAAACAGGATTGCAGTAGCTGCCTGGTGAAGACTAGATGCCGCTAGGTGCTCAACTAGCTCATTAAACTTAATAATATCCATTTACTTGCTTTGCCAAACTAGCAGAAATGTGGGAAATGTGTAATTTTTCACAAGAAATGTCAGGTATTGCTAGTTTATGAAGTCCAGGGGCAGCCTGCATGGCACGCAGTCTGCATAGAGTCTGTTGTGCTGGCTAAACATCCCCTTGCTCTTCAGTGGGCACTTTTTCAGATGGTTATGTCTGTTGTAGGCCACGGCACAGCTTTCGCCTCTCGGTACAATGGCTTTGTAAACGTACATTGAGGTCTTGCTTTGTGGTGTAACATATTTCCACTCAGCTGGCATGTTGTGATTAAAAGTTGGTTATGTGCTTGGCTAGCTGGCTGTAGAATGGATTTCCTGACCGGAAGCGGTTCTCATCATGAGAGGCGGAGGAACTCGGCTCTGTTCAGAAAATCCTTTCCACAGTTAGCAGCCAGGTGGCGGAGACTCTGGAGACGTTCCAGCAGTTTACATTAAAGCACAGATCCAGCTTATGGATCGGAAATGTCCGCAGGTTAGGTTGGAATTTTCCAATCCGCAAAATATGTTACTCTAAAAGTCTACAATACAAAGACTACTTTTACAGGGGAAGAACCTGGGAAGACTGGGACTGGTTAAGGTTAAATCTTAACACCAGTATACGAATACATGATAAGAGTTGGTTAATAGTACTCAAATAATCACATTAAGCAAATGTATCAATATATCCAAGAGTCAAAGCAGTTTGAGATGCTATTTCTACGGAGAAAAAACAAACTCAATATAGGCTTGCTTCTCTAATAATAGATTTGTAAACTGTGTAAACACAAAATTTGTGTGTATATTTGGGAACTTGAATGTGTGTAATATGATTTGCCTTTTAAACCATTCTGTGCGTAAATTTTGGTATATTTAAGCGTGTACTCAAATGCACACACAAATGTAAAAAAACTGCAAGAATAAAATAGAATTACACACACAACTACTCATACAAATACAAATCCTTAAATACATATGCATGACTCACCTGTTACACATGGACAAAGCTGTTGTTATGCGCAGATCACTTTAAAAGTGTGTAACTCTTTCTGTGTCTTTGTCACTGTCATGCCCAAAATTCCCCATTGTGGGACAATAAAGGAATATTTTTATCTTATTGTATCAATGCTTTTTTTCAAAAGTTTTGAATGTCATAGAAATGAAACACATCTTGACGTCATTTAACAGCTTTTGTTAAAGTAGAAAAGATAATTGTTTACAGATGACAGGAATTACTTCAGATTATCTAACAATAAAATTATCCGAGAATTGTGATTAGAGAGTGCTAATATACAGTACAACCTCAACTATCAATATTTGGTAGTAATTACCTTTTACTGAGTGTTCTGACGGTGAAATCATGTTTTCAGGGGCAAGAAACCTTCTCTGCATTCACTTGATGGTAAGAGGAAGATTAAAAGTGACCATAATTAAAAATGTGATGTAAGTTGCCCCTTTTGTGATTTGTGAATGACCTATATATGTTTTTAAGCATAATTTCAGAGAAAATATTATAAATGAATGAGAACTACTTTAAGTTGGAACTATGGTGAACTATGAGCAGGAATCAATTATTTCTAACCTGACCAAACTGAATTTACAATTAGTTCTTTTTGAGGATGAACTGGCAAAACACTGGACATGGCAACCTTCATCTGAATGATAATAAAGGTTAAGGAACACTTCTGATAAGATGGTGACAAATTTGTATAAACCTTCCTTTCCCACTTACCATGTTGATGGCATTTACTGGGCCGATGCTGTTGACAAACATGTCGGTGTGGATCACTGTTGGCTTGACTGCAGAGAAGAATAGGACATTAGATCTTAGGGATTGGTTCTCTTTTAGAAAGTCGCATGATGTATTTTTACAACATGGACAAAAGTTATTCCATCAATCATATGTGATAAGGAAGTAAACTCATATGAGGAACATTTATTCCTCTTTTTATATGCCGTTTGGCTCCAGTAGTAGCAGCACGGAGGGTGGCCAGTCACCATTGCTTTAGGTCTGTCTACATTTGGCCAGAGAGTCTTATATGCTGACAGATTTTCTAAAAACAATATGAATTTAAGAATGGAAAACATGCTTTATTTATGAAATTATGCAAAAGTAATTTATGAACTTCACAAAGACCACTCCCATCCCCCCTCAGAGTCAGAAAAAAATGCTCTCAGAACTGAACTGAAAGTAAAATCTGTTGAGCTCTTTTTGCTATTAAGACAACAATTCTTACTAGACAGGACACTGGGAAGAGAAAAAAAAAGAACTGAAAAGGCTGGTGTCAAATTGACATTCAGGCTTTTCAAAGTCTCTGAGTTAGCCTTGGTCAGTAGCTCCACTTTGGTAGCTGATGTTTATGGATGCAAGGTCATTATGTCTGAGAGGAAAGTCAGCGTTTAGGTATAGTCAGGCTCAAGGCCTCATGTGGGATCAGAATACTAAATGTGCTCTTTACACCTGGCCTCCTCCATTTAACCCATGCATGAACAAACAAATCAATATCTACTGAACGACTTACTTTTATTCAAAATTACACAACCCTTGGAAGTGTTTACATCAGCAAATACAAATACATGGACATTGTGGCCTGTAAAATAGCCAATTTATGTCTATGGTTAGAATATTTGTATCAACAAATACCAAATATAAACAGTGTATTATCAGATAAAACCAAATGCTTGTCATTTGCAATTGTGATGGGTTGCATTTGTAAGGCAAGCAATAAACTTCACAATATTTTAAAGCTTGCTCAGACATCATATGGAATGTAAAGGTACCCTCATGGTGATAAAAGTTAATTAAAATGGCTTACAGACCAATTACAGCAATTCATTAGAAATCACATTGACCTGCTCACTAATATAATTACAAAGCATAACAAAAATAGTATTTTCTGTACTGGTTGATCTCTCCATCCATCCATCCTTGCCGTTCTCTGCTTATTTGAGATTGGGTATTGGGGGTAACAGCCTGTTACTAACAGGTCCAAGAAGGAAACTGACACATCCCTTTTCCGAGTGACACTCTCCAGCTCCTTCCAGAGATCCTGAAGTGTTCACAATAAAAAAAAGATATGGTCCTCCCTGTGAGTTCTGGGTCAACCCCTGAATCTTCTACCAGTAGGACGTCTCCAGAAACCTCCAAGGTGAGGCTGCTGATCAGATGCTTAAACCACGTCAACTGGCTCCTTTTAATGCAAAGGAGCAGCAGCTCTACTAGCTTTTGCCCAGGCCGTGGAATAGTGGACCAAATCTCTACCCTTGCACAATTGCTGAGGTGGTATGGAAGTTTGTTTTTCTGGTCTGTGTAGATTGAGCGTGTGTATTTTGAGAAGGCTCACTGTGTTCCGTGCTATCCATGAACAAAGCAAGATCTGGTCGACAATATCAGCATAAAGACAAACTCGTTGATGTTGGGTGTTGTTCTTCATCAGGGTAACCCCTTGCCCCATAGCCTGGTTGTGGTGTTCATTGACAGAGAAACTTCAGGTTCTTATCTTTTCTCTTTGTGAATGATCTGGTTATGTTTGTATCTTCAGGATATGTTCTCCAGCAGACAATTGCAGCAGAGAGTTTAGCAGGTGGGAAAAGGGTGAGTTCCTTTAAAGTCTGAGGTCCTGATTCTCAACTGCAAAAATGTGGACCACTCCCTCTGGGTTGGGGTTTAGTCTTTACTGTCACAAAAGGGGTTTAATCATGTGGATGTTTTGTTAAAGAGTGATGGTAGGAAAAAATGGAAGATAGATAGATGGATTAGGACTTCATACGCAGTAATGTCAGTGCTGCTCTGGACTGTTGCGGTGAATAAATAGCTATGCCAGAAAGCAAAGCTCTTGATTTGCCGGTCTGTGTATCTTCCCACCCTGACATATGGTCTTTAGATTTGAATAATTACCAAAAAAAAAAAAAAAAAAAAAAAGTCCAAGAAGTAAGTGCCTGAAGAGAGCTTTCTCAGTAAGTGGTTGGGATCACATGTAGAGATGGGATGAACAGCTCCGTTACCCAAGAGGATCCTTTTATTTTGAAAAATGTAATATTTTTGAACAATGCTCTGATCGTTTTGCAATGACTGAAAATTAGGCCGATCAAATTTTTTTCTCTCTCCAATTTGCTTCAGTTTTCATACAAACAGCACTCTCCTGAGACATTAAGTTGAAATAGGCATCACAATGGACTTTAAAAGAGAAGCAGTGGTACAATCAGCAATTAATCTAAACTCACAGCACTCTGTGAAGTGGACATAAACCTTCTCTCGGCCTAAATATGGCTTGTTAGTACAACCATACTGCTGGCTCAGACAAGAGTATAGCTAGCTAATTGTTTTCCCTGTGGGGATGTGTAACCTGTAGCAACTCAAAGACCAGCATTGAGAGAAAAATATAATAGCGCAAAAACGGTCACTGCCCACTTTCCTAGTGGCTTTCGGTTGAAGCTTTAGCACAAAGTAGATTTGAGCTGCACTTCAGCTCTCAGAACAGCCAATCTTTTTAAGATATACAAATTAAATTGACATGATTCAGGAAGTGTGTCATTCTGGAAACATTGGAGGAAAATGCTATATACAGTCCCAGAACAGTTACTGACAGCCCGTTTAGAAAATGCCAGAAAATAAATTAACTTTTTATTGCAATGGCAATATCTCCCACTGACAATTTCAGCAAAATCTTACATGTCATTGGTGGAAGAAAAATCCCATGTCAAGAACTGACTTATTCAACAAAGTTGTAAAACAATTGTTGTATTCATTGTTGCGAATTATTTGTACAACTCCTTCTTTGCACAATTTCTATTAAATATCTGATCTCATCTTTGCTCTGTTCTGTTCATCTTGAGATTTAGGACTAAGAAAGTGGCCATGAAAAAAGGCTGAGTTTGTTTCTGATGAACTATTTATGTTTATGTAGCCATGTATATTGTATATTTTCAATAACCTGTTGACTAAATGATTACTCATATTCAGTTTTTTGGCTGAGGCTATCAGATTTTTGTGAAAAACATATTGGTATAAGTTTAAAAAATATTAAGTGAATTTATTTAAAAGGACTTTTTTGGTTTCAGCAACTGTTGCATTGATTGTTTAGTTAAACCATGCATGTTTTAACTAGTAATATTTGCACCACAAACTATACATATTCAGAACACAGAAATGGTTCATTAAACACAAATTAACCTTTTTAATGCAATCAACTCAGTCCATAGACCAAAATTCTACTGACATTTGTTTGCTTGAGCTAAAAAGAAGAGAGCATTAAATAGAAAAATCACAGCAGAAATTGTCTAATAGGGAAAATAATGAGGCTTTATGAAGAGCTGACAATTAGTTTAAAGCATTTCCCATATATAGTAATATAATTTTTTAGGTGACCATGTGCTTCAATCTCCCACACTAGCAACTGATCACATTTTCATGGTTATTTTTTTTCAGCTAGCATAAATTGTTTGTTTTTTTTCCCCACTGTTGAGCACGTCAAAAGTCAATTTTTTTGCTGTCTGCTAATGGTGTATGTTCCTGTGTAAGGATGACACTCAATGAACCTTTCAGGAGGATTTATCGCATAATGTAGCGCATCTACTGTGGCCTATGCTCAAAATACTTTTCAAATGCAGAAACAAAATAGTAAAAATGTTAAAATATGGAAAGCATTAATATTCATGAAGATAGGTTGCTTCTATCAAAAAGATTTTGGACAAAAATCTGATATACCGACAATTAAGCAAGAATCCAGTTGTACTTTATTATTTATCGTTTATGTATTACAAGTTTTCTTTCCTTAAATGTATAATAAAGAACTCAGACTATATGCAGGGAAGGAATAAATGAAAGAAATGTTTGATAAGGTTAAATTAAGATGGCCAATAATTACAGTACTAATGCATAATTCACAATTAGCACAAAGATTGGCAGGGCTTTGTCATTACAGGACAGTGCGTGACGGCTCCAGGCTATAGCCATATTTTTGCAAGAATGCTGCCTCATGAATCAAGCATTCAGGGATACTGAGTATCTCCCTGTACTGCTCTCACAGATTGATGTGATAGGTGCATGCAGACAAGCAAGTCCTCCTCAGCTGTCTGTCAAAGTGAAAGGAGTGAGCAACTTGTCTGTGGGCTTACAGGACTATGATGAACAGCTTCCATCGCCATAACACACACATGAACATAAACACTGGTAAATACATTTTTAAAAAGAGCCAGGTTGCTCGTCAAAACCAAACACACACAGGCACTGTCTGCTCAGCATGTTGTAAAAAATAAATTAGCTTAGTTTTTTTTGTTTTTTTTCCCTGGAGCCTGAACAAACATAATATGCCCATGACATGCAGCCACAAGAGATGTCCTGGTATAATGTATTGTCACTCATAATTATTTTTATATTTATACATTCATGTTCATATTATATATGATTGAAGTTGAGATTCAAGAACTACAAACTTTTCTAAACCAGCTTATTTGGAAGCTGTTTTATTTAATATAATGTTTTGCTATTTACTGCTTATGCGTGACTACAGACTGACCCAAGCATATCCCTTTATGATTCAAGGACTAAGTGGATCAGCCATGAAAATAAGGGAAAAAAGACAATTACTCCGTACCTCCAATGTCAGGTCTGAGCTTGTTATCGTAACCATCAAGTAGGCTGTTTAGGATATGTGTGACATCACTCTCGTACACTTTGGGCGTCAGCACCCACGTCTTGTTAGACACCTCATCGTCGTCATCATTCTGGAGGGAGCTGCAGAGAGGAGAAAGGGGAAATAAACTTAACTAGTGATTGCTTTAAAAAGGCAAGCAGGCAGTTTTTCCTTCAGCAAAAGTGTAAAGCAAAATTAAAACTCAGAAACAAAATAAAAGTCATGACTGAAATCTTCTGTTTAACTGTTCAGATCATTCAGATTTTCTTCCAATGTCTTAGTTGACTGAATCCTTTAAAAACCAGACTGAATACCTATGAGCACAAGGTGATTACAGGCATGTGGCTTAACCCACTTATACATGAAGGTTCTACGTTTTACATTATGACTATAAGCATATGCAATCCATTGCGGGTTATGTTTTTACTAGACACTAACCATTATTTTGTTCCTCTGTAAGGTATAGACACAGCAAGAATAGGATAAGTAAATAAGTTGGTGTGATGCACATTAAATCATCAAATCTTCTAAACACAAAAGATATTTAATTTTACTTGTCTACTCAATATTTCAGTAGAGAAATAAAAACTGACAAAAAATGTAATTCTATAAGAAAATAATTTATGATTGTGTAGTTTCAGTTTTGCATTTTTGCAAACGACCAAGATAAATGAAAAGAAAAGAAAGGTAGTGACACTTGATAATAAACATTCCTATAGTGAAAAACAATTCAAAAATAATTTTGGTATAGACCATTTAAATGTAATCATTGTTTCACCAGCTTGACAAATTGAACCTATATAACTAGTCATTATATCAGTATGAAAGTGACCTAATAGTAGATTTGTTTTCTTCCAAGCAGATTGTTAAAAAACCTCCAAAGAACTGACATACTTTAACATCTCAAGGGAGCGAGGCAGTTATAGATCTCTCTTTTTGGTCTATATTTAAATAACATCCATCTGATCAGATAAAGTCATCCACTTTATACTGCAAACATTAACCTGTAATTATAAGGGAAGGCGTAATGGACAAAAGCATAAAAGAAGAATATGACAACAATTTTATTGCAAACATTTTATTTCAGAAGCTGTTATACACTAATATGATGTATTGTTTGGAATAAGAGGCATTTGATAAAGAGCAAGATAAATTTAGACCTAAACTCAAAATGCTTGGTATCATTAATGAGTCTTAGCAAAAAGTTATTATTAGGCTTTAAAAATAAATAAAAATAAAAACAAAATTTCTACTTGTCTCATCAACTCCCAGAGCGGATAGTAAGTTGCAGACAAAACGTCTGGCAAGCAAAACAGTGTTCTGTTTTGCAGCTTTAATATTTTTAGATATTGTTTTTAATGTCTCTATGGTATACAACAAAATACTCAACAGAATTCAAAAAGTTCAAAAACTTTCAATAGCAAATTTCCATACTATATGTGAAGAGATAATTGTAAAATTAACTCTTCTTCATAGCTTTAGTAATGCATGCTGGATAATAGATAGTGGCCAGTGCTTATTATGGCCTGAAGTTAAGTACAGTTTTCAGCCTCTGTCTATGAACCTGATTTTCAGAATTGATTACATGTTCTTAAGGTTAAGATCTGAAAAGGTTCCTGATCCAAGTACAAACATTTGATCTTCCTCCGCATTATGAGACAGTGGCCTATCATGTTGGAAAATACACATATTAATTTTAAATTGTGGCCAGATTTTTATTCATAGTAGTGCTCTTAGGCAGAATTGTGAATAAGAAACACTTTTGGATGAAATGCAACCATGCACATGGACTGCACCATGATGCTTTATTGTTGGCAAAATCCAGGGCTGATGGTAGCCTCCACATTTTCCTCTCTGGATAATTGATGTTTCAGGTGTTGAAAATACATGGAGAATTTATAACAGAAAATAAAGTGCGTATGTCTTCTGTTATCCATTCTTGGATATCATAAATAAGTTTCACAAAGGGAGTTATCTGTGTTTGTTTTTTTTCCGGTATGTATTTATATCCCAGCACAAGCCTGCGTATCAGAGCTTGAAAAAGTTCTCCCTGACCTGATAGCTGACATTGTGAATAAAAAACACCCAGCCTCTTTCATCTTAGTTTGTCTTTGGAAGTTTAACAGTACAGAGATTTTAAATTAACTTCCAAAACACAGATAGCATATCAAGTGTTGAAACAGACACAAAAGCCAACTGCTACACAGTCTTGAAGGATGCCTAGCTGTTTTCCATGCAGTTTTCTGACTATGTGTCCTGTGGTGGAATTTCAAACATACTCTGTGTGCCAGGGCAGTTTTGCTCAACAAAAAGGATATCTCTATACCTAATTGTGTGATTGGCTTTAATAAATCCTGACTCAATCTAGCATCAGAGTAGACAGGCTAATTTGACGTAATAGTAACTTGGGTTTGAATGACCTTCAAGCATTTGGATTTGTTTGTGTGTCAGAGTGCATATGTGTGTATGGGTACGTGTATGTGTAGAAGTAAGTTTGTTGTGTTTAGTGGGTGTATGTTAAGAAGTTTGTCACCTGGAAATGTATAGTTGTAAGAGTCTGAAGATAAAAACCCCAGACCTACTACCTAATAATCCCAGACCTACTACCTAATAAAAGACATACAAGTACTTCTGGTTCAGTGCTTGTATGTCTCTTTTTTTGTGTCTCTGTGTTCTGAAACCCCTCAGTCAGTTGATGCAGATGGCGGTTCACACCAAGCCTGGTTCTGTTGAAGGGTTCTCCCTTTTAAAGGGGAGTTTTAATTTCTGCTGTAGCTACATGCATGCTCAGTATTAGAGATTACTGCAAAGTAATTGATTTAATGCAAGCAACAGTGCATTGTCACTACATGGTTATTGGGGGGGTGGGGGGGGGGTGCTAGGGGATAAAGAACAAGTTAACCAATGTGAATGTTTAAACTGAACTTAAATGCTTTGATTGATAACTATGATCAATTTGGAATGTATGTAACTGAGTTGTGAGCTGTCTGTATGATTGGACTTAACTGTTTTTTGTAAAGTGCCTTGAGACCACAGGTGGTGTGAATTGGACTATATAGAAATAATGAATTTAATTGACTTTTCAGCAGTTTCTACTGTTTGATAAGACATAGCTGGTATAATTGAGCAGTAACACCTATGGACACCTTTATTTCCACATGAAGTCCATGATCTTGTGAGCAGCATTCCATCCATCTATTTTCTAACACAAGGGTCGCAACACCCCTTGCGACCCTTGTGGGGTCGCAAGGGGTGTTGGTACTTATCTCGAGCTGTCAATGGGCGACAAGCAGGGTACACCCTGGACAGGTCGCCAGTCTATTGCATGGGCAACACAGAGACAAACGGGACAAACAACCATTCACGCACACACTCACACCAAAGGAGAATTTAGAGAGGCCAATTAACCTAACAGTCATGTTTTTTGGACTGTGGGAGGAAGCCGGAGTACCCGGAGAGAACCCACGCATGCACAGGGAGAACATGCAAACTCCATGCAGAAAGACCCGGGGCAAGGGTAGGACTTGAACCCAGGATCTTCTTGCTGCATGGCAAGCTACCCACTGCATCACTGTGCATAAGTCCTGTGAGCATAATAATGTCTAAATGATAACATGGTACTATTGAGTATGACTTCATCAAAAGTGGATTGCATTTAATAATTCTGTCTGTGACACTACATAAAGCTTTCTTTGCCAGGGGCAGGTGGAACTGAAACTGATGTGCATGTGCTTTAGTGTGTGACAACAAGCAAATATTAGCATGTGCTACATGCTAGCACAAGCTACATTTCCAATGTAATCCTTTTTTTTACTCCTGTTTCAATTGCACTCAGGATCGGCTTTTAGTGTCTTAAGTTGTGACAGTGAGTCACCTTTGAAATCCTGGGTTTTAAAGTACTTGCCTGTCACCTCAGTGATATTTTACATACATGTAAGTCTTTGGAAAATGATTATACTGAATCAGAGCTAAAGAGACAGCAGTCTAAAATAACAATGGATCAGGGATGGTAAAAGAGGGAAACTGCTTCCATAGAAAACCAAAGAGACAAACGGCTTTCTTGCGTTCTTAGGTTTGGTATAAGAGATGGTGTGTTGTCCAGCAGTCTTCCTTAGGCTACATTAAATGCCATTGAGAGCCATCCATCTCCACCATAGCATCAGTGCTTAAATCCTTAAGTCTTTATTACCTTATTTAGGTGCAAACAAACAGAGGAGACAGAGACGGTTTCAAGAAGGAAAAGGGAATCTGCAATCTTTCCAAGTAGCAGGATTTTGTTATTCATCGTGGCGTCTCTATGTGTGGGGAAATATTCCCAACATGAGCAGTTCAAAGAGTGAGCCATGTGTTTTCCAGTGCAGACAGAAATGAGGATCTGCCTACTAATTTGATACCTGAAGTTATACTGAGAGAAAGAGAGCACTGCACCATCTGAGTGCAAGTTTGAGCTGTATGTGTGTATGTGTGTTTCTAATTATGCATATGTATGTCAGTGACTGTGTTTGTACAGATGAAAATGAGAACACTGTAGTTGGATCACAGATCAAGAGAAAACTACACTGGCCAATGCAGTTCCTCATATTTATAAGAGGTTCTTAGTCATAGCAATAGTTAAAGAAACAGCTCTAACACTACCAAATCACATTCCCTTTGGTTATATTCTTTTTTATATTCCATTGTATAACAAATGAAGAAACTAGATCTAATAATCAAGCACAGCATTGCCCAGCAGCAAGTGATTTTGTATATTCAGTAACAAACTGCTGTTGTACACTAAGTTGATGCCGCAGATTTCTTTTAACAAGCTCAACAGCACAAGGGAAGAAAACATAAATTGTTAAGAAGCCAATCGCACGGTGGCAACGCAATGGACTTTGGCATTTAGACTTGGTGAAAAAGATTTTCTAAATGTCAAACCAAGCATTAGAATTGGGGAGAATGAGATCTAACCAATTTTCAATGGTTTTTGGGTGTTAGATGGGCTGTCCTGATTATTTCAGAAAAAACCCTGATCTACATGACTTTTCAAAGGCGACCATCATTCAGGTGTAGAGGGAATGGTCCGATAAAGAGCAAAAAATAAATCCAGCGGCCAGCAGCAGCCTGGACAAAAATGTCTTATTAACATCAGGGGGTCAGAAGAGAATGGGCAGACTGGTTTGCAATTAAACAAAGGTAGCAGTATCTTAAACAACACCTTGTTACAACCAAAAAATGCAAAATGCCATCCCTGAGCGCATAACACATTGCACCTTGAAAGAAATAGGCTACAGCAGCAGAATACCACATAGAGTGCTACTCTCATCAGCTAAGAACAGAAACTAAGGTTCCAGTTTGGATAGGCAATAACAAGATTGGACTATAGTGCAACAGAAAAAGTATGCATGGTTTAATATGTCTTGATTTGAGCTGGAACATTCAGCTAGTTGGGTCAGAGTTTGAAGCACATAACATGAAAACAGGGATATATGCTGTTGTAGTTCAATGATAAGGCTGCCACTGGTGGAGCACTGTTGTGGGGGATATTTACTTGACACATGTTGGACTCCTTAGTCCCAAGTGAGCAGTATTTAAATACCACCGTATATCTGTGTCATTGATTAAATTCAGGATCAGCTTTAATCACCAGGATTGTGCACACAAACAAGGAATTATATTTTGGTCAGCATATTAGGGTCAAACAGTTTATGTTCCTCTGGGAATAAGAGTGTCAAAATGATAACTTGGTCCTACTAAACATGACTTTGTCAAAAGAGGGTTGCAATTAATAATTCTGTCTGTGACACAAAGTAAAGTTTTCTTTGCCAGGGGAATTGAAAACTGATGTGCATGTGCTTCACTGTGTGACAACAAAAGAAGAATAGTATGTGCAGGCCACAAGCTAAGTCCTTTCTTACATCTGTTTCCTGAAATGAGAAGCTGCTCATTACATCAGCTGGAGCTAATTTTTTTTTGGCAATGCAGTGTTAATGAACATTGACTGTTCATCAGACTGACAGTCATGCCTTTGTCAATGCCTTTACGACCACATTGTATCCATCCTTTGATAGCTACTTCTTGCAAGATAATAAAACTTGTCACAAAGCTCAAATGATTTCAAATTGGATTCTTATACACAGCAATGAGTTCACTGTACTCCAGTGGCCTTCATAGTCACACAATCTCAACCCCAAAGAACATCTTTGGAATGTGGTTTAACAGGACAGATGGATCATGGATGTGAAGCCAACACATCTGCAGCAACTGTTTGATGATATACTGAAAAAATTGACCAACTGGGGGAAGTTTTAAACATATTTTTCAATCTCAGCCACAAACAATCAAGGTTGTCCCCAGAAATAGCAAGGCATACCTAATCAAAGGCCCAGTGGTGTATACATTTCTGACTCTGCTATATTTTCAAATACTATATTCAGAGTAACATTATTTTTCTATAAACGAGATCACATGGACCTGATACTTGTCTGTCAGTGATTCTGTCTCAGTGTGTCGGAAATAATATTGCTACTAGGGCCGATAACCAATATTTACCAATATTATATATATTTCACTGCCCTCCCTATCCGATGTCATCTACCACAATACTGACATTGCTTCTCTTCTTCAGTTAAACACCCCGCAACCATGTATTGCATTAAAATCACTATCACATGCCCAAACAAACACAACATGGCCATCATGTATCCCAATAAAAGCATAAACAACAATACAGTTTGTGATGGCTATCCATGCACTAAGTTCCTCATAATAAATGGTGTTTTGCACAAGAAGGAAATTATAAACACATCGATTGGTCCTGGCTAAAGTCTCCACCCTGTTGATTGGCTGATGCTCTGGTCTAGAAAGTTTACCTCTCCATTATTGGTACTACTAATTAATACCAGCTATTTATTTTAAATTCCAGAGAAACAAAAACAGGATACAAAAATTAAAAAGTGCTATTTACAAGGATGATTAGAAAGGTGAACAACAGCCAGTCTGTTGTAATAAATAACAGCAAATTGGTAAGAATTTACTAAATGCTGCTCAATGCTTTGGAGTTCATATTTCAATACAGAAAAATACTTCATGTATGTAAATACAAAACAGCCACAAATTACCCCATTTTCAGCCAAGTCCCACAAAGCAACTACGTTTCACCTGTTGCAGAGGCCTTTATCTCAGAACAATTAGAACATACTGAGTAGGTATATCTTTTCCAGAGATGTTACCAGAAAAAGCTATCTTGTCTCTGAAACGCTGTCAAGTTTTCTATCATTATAGTGAAATACATCTGGAATGACGTCATTACAAGGCAATGTGTGACCTGTATGACTCAAAGGTCCTGCAGGCACACTATAAATGGAGGCTACAATCTTTGATGCCATTGTCCTGTGTTTGATTCATGGCCCCAGGCAGCTTACTGCATTTTATCTCTTTTCATTTTATCTCTATTGTCTTTTCCCCCTTCTCTTCCTGTCAAGCTACTAATGAATAAAGACCACTGGCACCCCATAATATTTAAATCAAAAACAGGGGAAAATAATAATAATCCAACTTTGGAATGTGTAGTCATAAGAAGCAGTCTGGCCTAAACCCTGCACAGCTCATCAGCACAGATACCTCATACTAACTGCCAAGCATGGTGGTGAATGTATGGTGAGTTGATGCTTGTTTTGCAGCCACATATCATGGGAACTTGAAACGGTCGAGTTGAACCACAAACACATTGGTTTCCAGAGTTAAATGTGAGGCCATTTGTTCTAGAGGTGAAGTTTCACCCGAACTGAATCATGCAAAAGGACAACAATCCTGAACATAATAAGCAAATCTGTAAAAGTGGGCTGAAAATTAAAATAATGAAGGGGGTGCGATGCTCCAGAAACAACTTCCTTTTAAGTTCACTAAAATATTTTTTAACAACGACCTTCATTTTGGACACATCTATACTGCTAATTAAAAATGTGTATAAATGCCTTAACAGGAATGTATTTCATCAAGACCTAACACCAAAATTCCACTTATTACTGCAGCTCTGTATCAGTGAGCATCGGTTGACATTTTAACTATTTACTTTTACTATGAAAGGGGGCACAAAATAACAAAAACAAATACAATAAAATAAATTGTATCAAGCATAACAGGTCCAACTGTTTTTAACTTATTAGTTACTGCTCCGACAGAAGGCATGTTCAAGTTTGGACTTTTTTTTTTTCTTCAATGCTTTGTCTTTCCCATTTTGAGGAATGGTTAAGTGAAATGAGTGCCTAATTCACATCATATTTATACCAGGGAGAAACAGGTACTCATGGATTCTAATGTAAACCTCATAGACACTCTTATCAACTTTAAAAGCTCCAGTTGCCCCAGATTAGAGGTTAACATGTGAGTTTTTCTTTAGTAAATAAAAAGGTACACAAATTACACTTTTAATTTCCCCAAAAACAGACAAAAACAAAACAATAAAAGCATTGTACTGCAGGTAAATTTTGTAATTTTAGTGTTTTACATATCTTTACTAGTGGTACAGTTTGTTGTAGATTGCACTGTAAACAATTGTATAAGTCAAGCTAATCTTGCTCTCAGGGCTTTATTAGTATGCTCTGTAAAGTTATGAATAAATAAATACATTAAATAACATAAATACATTTTTAATCCATGTTTGCAAATGACACCCATTCTGCCCTGTCAGAAAACGTGCCACCTAAGACTGAGATGAGGTACCAAAACAGCAAGTATCCCACAAAAAGATTGAATTACAGTCACATGACTTCTTCAAGCTGTGTTCCAATGATATCAATCTTTTTTCACAACCCACATCTCATATTCAATAAATGAGAGGATGTTCAAACACACTTCCTGCATTTTTTTTTTGTTTGTTTTCGTTTAATCAGGATTGTGCAGCCACTTTGATCTATATCTGGAACTGACAGCGTACTGAGGTCCATGTGTCATAATGCTGTCTGACATCGGTGCACATAGCAGATGTCAGTAAGTTACAAAGTGGCATAGATCACACTGAAAGCTTGCAGAGACCTTGGGAAAAGCCTTATGTAAGAGCTTTCATACATGAATCATAATTGACTTTGAAAATGGCTAGGTCCTGCAGATGATTATAATTAAAACTGCATTGTAATTACATCATCCACAGGACCTTCATCATAAAGTGAAATACTTTCTATATTGCATGTGTGACTTTGGTTTAAAAATTATGATTCATCCATATATGATTATTTTAGAGTAACAGGACTTGCTTTGATCTGTAGTAGCTGTTGGTAATTGCTCATGCTCAATCTCTAAATTCCAAGACAAATATTTAACTCTGAAGAGTGTAGTGTTTACTCTAGCACATTATGAACACCAGTTGTGCATACAATTAGAAATAAACAGGCCTGACAAAGGAAGGGTTAGACAAGGAGCCCTGAGGTTGCGATTAATGTGATGGAGACAGATTTATCTGCCTCCATTTTTCACTCTTGAAGCAGCACAAGAGAAAACGATGGAAGGAGGAGGAGAGAGTGAGAGAGAAAAAAACCATCAGCTATTTCTCTTCCAGCACATGGGGATGAACTCCTCACAGGCACACAGCTTTTATTTAATAAAAAGGGGGAAAAAATCCACCACACCTTAGGCACAGTTGAAACTGACATTAAAACCGCTGAGGACCACTCTGTGCTTTCTTAGCCCTCGTTGTGCCTTACTCTTATGTTCTCTGTGTGGTCGTCTGCCATTTTGAAATTATTTTTATTTCAAATAAAAACTAAAAATGCTCTGAAATGCACCCAATAACACTGTCGCGTCAGACCGACGGTTTTATTCCACCTGAGGCTTATTCAACACAGGAGTTTATTTAGGAAGCTTTGACTCCTGAAATAGACTTGATCCTTAAAGAGAGCTTATGTAGCTTTAGCTTTCCCCCAACTTAGCCTGCTACTATGCTATTTCTAACCGGAGACATACTGAGAGGGACTCTGAACGAGCCACCCCGCCATAGGGTTCTCTTTTAAGAATAAACAGTAACAAATGTTACATTATCTGACATTATGGCGGTCTTTGGGCGTATGTCGCGTTGTGTTGTGTAAATAGAAAAAAACAAACGATCTTGTGCTGATGTTTATTAAAGATCGGTAAGTGTAGAGCCAAATGTATATGAAAGCAAACATTAAATATCCACCGGGTTTATTTCTTAGGGGGATTTAATCGTTCAGAAGTCCATACAGTGGGGTGATACTAAATGGGAGGAGACATCGCATTGCAATGTGCAGCTAGAACGAGAAATATGCAGCCCCACAGAGCCAACACAGATTCACGATTTGAAAGGAAACGTGCATTTTAGTAGCTTACCTTTGAGAGAGACTAAAGACAATAAACACCCAGAGCATCCGCTTCAGCGGGAGGGAAGGTTTCGCCATTGCTATTGAGCATCTGAAGGTGGACTTCGGTGAAGCCGTCATCACCATCTTCGTTTCCCCTTTTCTGCAGATGGACATGTCCGTCTATTTACTGTGTTTCCTCTTCACGATACATTACGCACGCTGGCAGTAGCGGCTCTGTGATTCTAAATCCAAGACGGAGGAACGGACGCGAGCCGGAATGCGATCAGGCAGAACTAAATCGATGCGAGTCGGAAAGCTCGATTTATACAGCCGGGTCTGTTTTTTTGCGTGTCGGCGTCCGGTTCGACAGCCTAGAAGGGGCCTACAGACCTACCACAGAGAAACGAATCCTCGAGTGACAAAATACACATGCAACGAGCAGTTAAGAAAAGCCTTGGAACCTCAGTGTGAATGCAGATTAACGCTGGGGTCAGAAAGGAACTGATTCACGTTGCTGCAGCACAGATCAACACATGCGCGGTGTCACAAAGCGGAAGTGTGTATATATATATATATATATATATATATATATATATATATATATATATATATATATATATATATATATATATATATATATATAGATAGATAGATAGATAGATAGATAGATAGATAGATAGATAGATAGATAAATATAAATGTTTGCGAGAGCCTTGTTAGCGCTATGGCTTTGAATCCCAAATCAGCACCATGGAGAGCTGCATTCCACTTCTATTCACTTCCAAAACTGTTGTGCTTATAGAGTGATAAGAACGCAATATTGCAAAAAAGTATTAACTCGTCTTCAATGATTTTGACTCTTCTGGGAGTTTTCAACGGGTTTACAGATGTGTTTATGAGCATTTTTGGTCATTCTTTCAGTCGCACAATTGTAAGGCCAGACACTATGGTTGGACGATAAGACTCACAGAATCTGCTCTGATGAATCCCATTTTTTATTTATTTATTTTTTCAGATTTTGGTGAGGACTCTGCAGAAAGACAAGTTATTTTACACCACATTTGCTCTTCCATGTGATGGTGCCCACTGGTGTTGAAACAGGAAAGGATCTTTGTAGAAATGTTGCCACAAAGATGGGAGTATGAGTTTCTACATGATCCCTTGGTATGCAGAAACCACAGGAGCTATGCCAAATTCAACTTACAAGTGTGATCCATGCTGTTTGTGATCACCATGCAATGATCACTGGTTATCTGAGTAAATACGATGTATAATATAATTGGGTTGGCCGTTTTATGTGGCAAGCTTTGTCTTTTGATTCAGGGAGTATTTAGTAGTTTTGGTTTATTTGATATTACTCCATTATCCATTCTTTGTTTGAATTTATGTCCAAGTGATTTGTGTTTGGATGTGTCTCTTTCTTGTTCTGTTGCTTTTTTCTGCTGCTTTAGGTCCCTTTTATTATCTTGAAGAATTATCACCTTCATGTGCGCAAATATTTGCTTAGACATTCTAATAGATAATTATAACATCAATACAATGCCAGGTAGTATCTAGCAAAAACGGGTGCTTCAATTATAACAAACAAAAACTGAATTCATTGACTGAAAAGTATAAAATATTAATGAAAAGCAAAGATTAAATAAAGGTTTAATTCGGTTCAGGTGTCGTTTGATTCGGAAGCAACCAACAGAGACAACAGTGTAATGTAAAAGGTTTATATAAAGGTTGGGAAAATGGGGGGTGAGGAAGTTGATCTGGGGTTTGGCCAGCATGGAAGGCTCTGGTCGCAGACTGTGGGGAAATAGAAGGATAGAGGTGAGCACTGACAACAAGCAGGTCGGCAGGATGGTGGGGCTGAGCCAGGCTTATAGGCAGGTTGATGAGTGATGAGCCGGAGGGCATCAGGCAGGTAGTGTTTACTGTTGATGGTCTTCAGTGGAGGTGTGACTCGGAGCTTGATAGTTCTTCCACAATGGAGGGTGGATAGGCGTGGTGGTGATCCATGCTAAGGGCATCAGCAAAGTCAGCAAAGTCAGCAAAGCAGCGGTGAATTGGAGTGCCAGGAAGGCTCTTGGGACTCAGAACAGCCAGTGAAGCACGAGAACTGTCTTAGAGGAGTTCTTAGAGTTGACAGACTGGAGTGAGGGTTTATCTGAAAGAGAAAGGAACCATCGCATGACTTGGATCTAGGATCTTGGTCAGGTACCGCTGTGGTTGAGCTAATGCTCTGACACCTTTCATCCGTCTCCAGCCATCTTAAATGCTCCTCCTAATTGCAGTGGATGGAAAACACCTGTGACTAGCGTCTACTTGTTGCATCCTCCTGGCGAAAGTTAAGAACAACACCACACCTTCTATGCACAGAACTGCATTGGTGACAGAAGGCCACTTAGAAAGTAGCCAGAATTTTGATAGTCATAACCACACAGGTCGCAGTTTATGGTTTGTCTATAACAAAAAATGCTTTGATGACTTTTCATTTTTTTTAAATAGCAATGATCTCATCATTATTGCCACCCTTTGCCTCCCCACACAATGTCATATGTGTGAGTTGGGCAGCTATAAACTCTTGTGCCATCTTAAAAAAAGCCGTGGGAGGTATGGTCTTCTTTAATGGCAATGCTGAATGCACAGATGCACCGTTCCACTATCATTCCAGCTTTACAACCCACACATATGGCATTGCAGCCTCACTCTGTTAGCATCAAGCTGTGGGAGCAGAATGATCTCCTATATCTGCTATTGGATATGAAAAAAAAAACAACTCTGGTATTCAGTCCAAAAGTGATGTAATGTCCTGAGCAAAATCTTTAAAAATGGATGCAGAAGAAAAAAAAAAAAAACACGTACAGCACATTCTAAGACATTTTAATGTGAATCTATCACTGAACCATCAGAATAAAAATATATATGAAAGGAACTTTTTAATTATACAAAATATCTTGGATGAAGCCATGTGGTCCATTTATTGAACTTGGCAAGCACACATCAGTTTTTTTTCCTTAAAGCTTTTTGATGTGAACATGAGAAAGCACTCTCTATGGTGTGATAGTCCTCAAAAATAAAACCAATATCTAAAATAGAGCTTGACCTGAATGCACCTTGTCTATGTTGCTATAAGTCACCCTGTCAGAAGCCTCTTTATACTGCCTGTTGGCTTATCGTGCAATTCCAAATAAAATGTCTCTTTATTAAGGTTCTGTGAAAAATAGTTCCTTAACTACTGAAGTGTCATGCTGTGTCATTTGGTGCTCTCTGGGAATTTAATGAGACTCCTGTGAAGAGTGACAAATGATCTCTTGATTTGTTGCAATCTGCTTTTATCTTCTTTGTTGCTATATTGACATGGTTGAGGTACAGATACCTTTTGCTTCTCCAGTAAATAAATGCATGTTAAAACACATAATCATAGTAACTTGGCTTTAAAACTGCAAACTGTTTTTTATTACACTCAGCAAGATCAGTGATTCTTGGTCAAAGCAAAGTTTGTATTTATTACTGTTGCTCAAGAGCCTAAAACTTAACAGCTAGCATCAACAATAGAAAGATTGATGTGTTCAGTCACATGTAGAGGGTATGAAGTGTTCCCTGTGCAATAACATAATAACTCCTGTATCATTCAATAATTAAAAGAGATAAAGAAGGGTTTTATTGTTCAGGTGTTGTTTTCAAATCAAAAAAAGTCTATACAACATTAAAAAGTATTTGTGATACTGTTAGATCAGTAAAGAAGTGGATAAACTTGGATGAAGAACTAAAACAATGTGAAACTATTCAATAATTTAAGAAGAGATATAAGACATTTTGTTTGTAAAATATGTCAGCGACAACATTTAAAAATAAATGAAGAAAAATAAGATGCACATTCATAATTTTTTGAGTGCAGCTTTAAAAGGAAGCTGACAATTGTGTTTTTGAGAACAGAGCTGTATGAAGAGGTGGAATTATAAAACATTTACTTCTGCCCTTTTCTATTCAGAAATGTGTTTTTTGTTGGTTTTCTGCATTGGTGCAGTGGATTATGTTTGTCTGAATATCCCAATAACTAAATAAAAAAAATCCTATCTAAGGAAACCCAGCAGATTGCATTGAGTCTTGACTTGTTACAAAGGTAACAAGTACAGTTAGAGAACCCAGAGATCTTTATCCCTGACATCCCCTTCCTTCTGGGGAATTCCAAGGCATTCTCAGACCAGAGGCGATTTATAGTCCCTCTTAGAAGATCCCAATGGAAAGTGCCAGGAAAAGCTCAAAAGTGAGATGCCTAAGAAGCGTTCTGATCAGATACCTGAACCACCTCAGTTGACTTATTTTAAGGCAGAGTATTATTTCAATTTTTAAAGTCTGCAATGTTCTGTAATTTGTGCCTTTAAACCTCTTTAGTGTCTTATAATACAGTGGCTTGGAGCACATTCCTAAGCCAGATGCTCACACTCATAGTGTGAAGGTAAGGTATGGATCCTTGAACCCTTTTAGAAATGTTCTGAAGCCAGAGTGTAGGAAGCCATACAGGGGAAAGTGTATGCATGGGGAAGAAATGTGTTAGTCAGAGCTTTATGCTTAGATGAAACTGGAGCTAAATATAGTATTGTATATGCATTGCGTGTACAACTATAAAAGAGGCCTTAATATCAAGGAGGAATCCTTCAGCAACTCAGCTTTGTTCCATCTTGGTCTTGTGTGCAGGATCCATACCTTCTGTATGTCATATTCTGAAAAAAAAAATAAAAGAAAAAATATATCAAACAAACAACCTTAAAATAGTGCCTACTTATTAACATAAACCCTTCACTAACATTAAAATTAAATAAGAAGGTGTGGATAACACTGTAGTCAAGCTAATTTAGAATAACATTTGGGGTTTAGACTTTTTGTTGCTGTAGATGTTTCTGGTGTCATTAACTTTAAAATTTAAACATTTTTTTTTTACATTTGTTTCATTACAGAACAACGAAACAACAAGAAAAAACAAAACAACAACAATCAGAAAGAGTACATAATCTTGGCAAATTCCCCCAACCTTCAAAGTCAAATATTACTTTACCACCCCCTGGTAACTGGTTACAAAACATTTGATTCCTTTAAGTCAATCAAAACTGAAAATTTGGGGCTGTACAGTGGAGCAGTGGGTAGCGCTGTTGCCTTGCAGCAAGAAGGTCCTGGGTTCGAGTACACCCTGGGTCTTTCTGCATGGAGTTTGCATGTTCTCCCTGTGCATGCGTGGGTTCTCTCCGGGTACTCCGGCTTCCTCCCACAGACCAAAAACATGACTGTTAGGTTAATTGGCTTCTCCAAATTGTCCTTAGGTGTGAGTGTGTGCATGAATGGTTGTTTGTCCTGTTTGTCTCTCTGTGTTGCCCTGCGACAGACTGGTGACCTGTCCAGGGTGTACCCCGCCTCTCACCCGGTGAACGCTGGAGATAGGCACCAGCAACCCTGCGACCCCATGAGGGATAAAGCAGTTTGGAAAATGGATGGATGGATGAAAACTGAAAATTTCCGATTTAAAAACAATAAGTTTTTCAACTTATTCAGGGTATACAGCCATACCCGACGTGGCTGGACCAAAGAAAGACCATATGCACATCATGTTACTGGTGTATGTGTGTTTGTTTGCTCTTGGCTGTGTGAGTCCTCCTGTTCCCTGAATATCTCCATTGGAGGGTGTGGCCAACATGCAACATGTACTCACCTGTCATTATTCCATCAAGCTGGTGGGTTTATATGAAGCTGCCAGACATTCGCTCTTTGCCTGATGGTTCCACATCGTGGTAACTTAAGTCCTCCGCGATAACCCGTCTGACTTATTCCTGTTTTAATTCCTGTGTGTTCAACTCTGTTGCTTACCTTATCACCTGGTTGCTTTTAGGCTTCCTGATCCATGTTGCCCATTCGAACTTGATCTCTTTTCATATTTCACAGCTGTAATCTTGGCTCCTCCTGAACCCAGTGCTGGCCTGCCTGCCCAGTCTCTACCATCATCAGGACTCACCGGCCCTGACCTGTCCACACCTTCACCAAGATCATCTCCCTCCAAACAGCGCTCCAAACTTGCTACCGTGACCCTATCAATCTTTATATGATCAGTTATCATGCTGTTTTTTTTTTTTTTGCTGACTTCTCCCCTCCACCTCCAGACAGTTCCTGAACCTCCGGCATCACACCATCCAGCGCACCCAGGGGCATTTCTTCCTTAAAATACATTGTTTGAACTTTACCCTTGTCTCTTGTTTATGGTTCGGCAAGTGAGTCATAAAATTACTTTCCAACATGACAATGCAAAAAGGAAATGGTTTTGATTCATTACCATATGGACTGGAGACCTTTTAGCAGCTCAATAAGCAATTGATTTCCTCTAATAAAGGAATGTTTGATTACATGAGACCACCTGCCTAAAGATAAACAGATAGAACTGGGTAGACAGATGCAGTGAATCCAATAACCACACATAACAATCTGCCAGAAAATTTATGGTTGTGTTGGAATTCTATGAAGAGTTTATTTCTTTCAAAGCATTAAATACAAACTTTAAAAGCCAGTAACATTCTGGGAAGGTCTCAAACTGATCTGAACTTTTTCTTGTTCAGACAAACTAAAGAACCCCTAACATCTTCCTGGAAGTTGCTAATTCTTCACAGGATAATTGTAACTAGGAAATACCATTTAATTTCTTGCTTATAACATTTGAATGTTTAATCTTAGATAATCACACACTAAATTGTTTGCCAACATTACTTGTTGCAATAGTACTCACACACCCTGAAATCTTCCACATTTTGTTAAGTTACAACCATAAACTCCAAAGTATTTACAGGATTTATGGTAGACACTTGTTCGTAATATTGAAGTGGAAACTGATAATGGCCTTAAAAAAAAACTCACTTGAAATAAAAGCTAAAACGTGTGTAGTCCCAAGTATAACTCATATTCAATAAAACACACTATTAATGAAAAGTTCATTTATTTTAGTAACTTAATTCATTAAGTGAAACATTGAGTACATTAATCATACACAGATAAATGTTTTCAAGCTTTCGCTTCAGTTAAATATGATGTTTGTTGCTTAGAGCAAATTTAAAAAATACATTTAAATTTTGAATATTACACAGACCAATTAAAAAATTAACAGAAATGTGGGCTGAACAAATAATGTTTGATAGCTACTTAAAGATTATTTTAAAAAGTTACTTTTAAGCTGAAAAACAAGCCTCACCAGAAGACATGCTAATTTATTGAATAAAGCAGTACTTGTAGAATCACCTTTCAGCTGCAATTTTTATTTGTATGAATCTATCAGGTTTGCAAAGCTAGAGACAGATTTATTTTTCTCCAATTTTTGCAAAACCAGTCAGGTAGAATGCATAGCATCTGTGAACATCAGTTTTTAAATTCTGCTTCAGATGGTATATTGGATTTCGTTCTAGACTTTGACTGGGCCAGTCTAACCCATGAGTACAATTTTATCAGAGCCATTCCGTTGTACATCTAGCAATATGTTTAGGATTGATTTCCACTTCAAGGTGAACCTTCATAGACTCAAGTCTTTTACAAGCACTAAAAGTTGTTTTTTTGCCCAGTTTAAATTGATCTTGCCACAGTTTGAACCTGCTTCACTGTCTCTTTTGAAGAAAAGCATCCCCACTGCACAGTGCTGCCAGCAAGATGTGCACTGTTGGTTCCCCAAATACACATAACATTTTGCAGGTTGGCCAAATAGTTAAGTTTTGGTTTTATCTTCTACCACATGGTTTCTGTACATCATTTGTGCCAAACTAAAAACAGCTTTTGTTTGATAGTGGTTTTCTTCCTGCAACTCTTCCAGACTAAATTTGGGGACTGCACGCCTAGTACTTGCCCTCCGAACAGATTCTCCCACCTAAGTTGCTCTTAGATCTTTGTTGCTCCTCCAGAGACACCATAGGCTTCTTGGCTGATTATATATGTTCTCCTTGCCCAGTCTGCAAGCTTACATGGATGGCCATGTCTCCATTTGTAAATGATAGATTAAACAGAGATATTTAACCACTGACCCCCTCTCCCCACCACCCTCCAACATTTTGGGTACTTTATCCTTCGTATGGTGTGTTCATATCAGCTGCAATATGTCAATATGTTTTATGTGTTATTTGTGCATATTTTAGCCTAAATTTGCATTTAGTGAATATATATTAGGGCTGTCAAAATAACGTGTTAATTTTGATTAAATAATTAAAAAAAAATAACGGATTAAAAAAAATAACGCAAATTAATTGTATAGGGTAGTTCACTGCTATTGTTTTCATCCGGGTTTTTCGTGCCTGCGCGCCGGACTGGAAGGCAGAAGGCGAGCACAGCGGCAGACGCAAACAGAGCAACGACGTATTTTTCCTCTTTAGGTAACGTATCACAAGATCGTTTAAGAGTAAGTTGATGGTATCAGATTGCCAGATACCATCCAGATAGCGAGTCTGTGAATGCTGGCCAAACGATTTAGTCCGGTCCGGTGGCCAAATGCATTATCATTATTCAACGGCTGTATCTCCTCGCCGCATCGACCGATCTGCACTAGATTTTTTGTGAGTCGTGGGCGAGCGCTGCCCAATGCGTTCGTGTGTATCGCTCAGTGGACGGGCGGGGAAAATGCGTGACAGCTTCTGCGGTGGCTGGCGGCCGGCGGTGCGAGAAGGCGCTTGGTTGCAGGGCCGATCGACGCCACTTGCGGCTTTAATTATTTAAGCAGAACAATGACCAGTGCAAAATTAAGTTGTATTTACCGGAGATGAAGTGTAGACTGCAAATTCTGTTGGGGTATGATGGCTTGATTGGGATTGGTCTGCCTGAGTCCTTTTTCATGGAAAATATCCATTTCTTTCTTCGTCCTTCGGTAAACGAAAGAAACGTACATCCAACAACTTGGAATGCCACTGTGTGCAACAGGTAGCACAACAAGTCGTAGGCATTGTTTACATTTCAAAAATAATCTAAAAGCATGCTCTAATTCACCCGTTTTGTTACGGTGTTTGGCGAGAACAGTCCTGCCTTTGCCTACCGGCGTAACCCGGACGTAGCGCGGACGTCACTTTACTGTTGTAAAGTGTTGATATTGAGGGGAGTGTTCATTTATTTTCATTGTGTCCCCTACGTTACTGTGTGCCACATATGCCACAACCACATGTTAAAACGTCTGAAGGCATGAAATGTGAATGAGAGTTTTTGAACTTTAATGTATCTAATGCTGATTATTCATTGAATAATTTGAATTTATATTTATAATTATATTTATATTTATAATTATATTAATATATTATTTGAATATATATATATATATATATATATATATATATATATATATATATATATATATATATATATATATATCTGCGACAGACTGGCGACCTGTCCAGGGTGAACCCCGCCTCTCGCCCAGTGAACGCTGGAGATAGGCACCAGCAACCCCCGCGACCCCATGAGGGATAAAGCGGTTTGGAAAATGGATGGATGGATATATATATATATATATATATATATATATATAACAGTTCAAAAAATTTACTAGTACAAATACTGCCTTTTTGATTTGCTTTAAAGATGAGCAGCATGATAGACATTTAACAGAAGAAAAGGGAGAGAAAATGAGATTATACAGTGTGGAGGTAATGATGTTTGATGATATAATAATATTAATAATAGTAATAATAATAATAATAATAATAATAATAATAATAATAATAATAATAATAATAATAATAATAACAATTTGTATTATTATTAATATTATTATTTTTATACTTTTTATTATTATTTATATATATATATATATATATATATATATATATATATATATATATATATATATATATATTCAATAAATGCAAATGTATTCAATATTATATTATATAATAAAAATAATAATTTGTATTATTATTAATATTATTATTATGACAGGTTTTATGTGTTTTACTCTTTGTAATTTCATTTTTTGTTCTATTTAATAAAAAAACAATAGTTTATCTGGTTCAGTCTGAAGGGTTTATATTCTGGTATCCATCTATTGTGTTTGGCCTTAATCAGTCATTCAGATTATTTAGAAAGCCCCCTTGCTATGAAACCCATTCAAAAGCTTCCTCTGAGGCTTCCACATATTATCCTGGACTGGGTTTGTGGGGACCCTGCCAGAAACTTACCTCTCTACTGTGATTACCAGAAAATGTAACTGGCTGATTTCATGGCCTCTTCATATGGTATTTGGAAGGCTAGACGTTAAGCAGGTATAATCTCCCCTCCCGAAGGTAGATGACAGCAACTTTCCATTTTCAGCTCTGGTATTATTTCTCAGGCTTTTATGGTTCCTTTAGGGTTACAGCTTTATCAAAACACAAAGCATAAATAAGTCCAAAGTCACTGAAGCAGATGCTACAGATTGCGAAAGACAGGCTCAATAGGGAGGTGTTTTGGGGGGTTATAAGCATAATTAGGAAAACGGAAAGTCTTTTAGAATACCTCCGTATTCAATACCTGATATTTTTTGTATTTTCTAAAACAGAGACAAAAGCACTTTGTGGGTGGTGATACCAAAATATCTGCTTTGTTAAAGTGTAAGGCTTGTTTTTGTTTACCCTACCATCAAAAGTAAATCTCTACCATGAAACAACAGTTTCCATGAAGATTAGCTGTGCTCCATGCAAAATGATAATATCCAGAGAATTGGGGGATTATATAAAAAAACAAAAAAAACCCTATCTCAGTTTTCAGTCATCATCCCAACTTCATCTGAAGTTGTTAGCAAATGTCATACTGAGTTGTTGCTGGGGTTTTTAACTTCAAGGTAAGCTTTCTGTCTCCGTTTACACAATCTGTGTTTGAGGTTGAATCAGAGCACTGCTTTGTTATCGCAACAACATTAATATTTAGCTACTTCTTTTGTTAGTTTAGTCTGGGGATCGATGCAATCTTGTCATCCCATCGTCTGTTCATGAAGATACCTTTTTGGTTTGATCACAGATAACAGATCAAGCCCTAATGTTTCCCCAAAGCATTTTAGCGAGAAAATAGTTGTGGATAAATGGACAATCCTAATGCAACTCTTCACCATTACCTAAGAAAATGTCCCTCTTTTCCCGCTTCTAATGCATACAAACTATCAGACCATTGAAAGATTTAAACAGGCCATCTATTTATACATGCTGTGCATACCATCTAACTCATCAGGAAAGCTACAGAGGAACTGATACTAAAACACATTTTCTGTAAATCTAATTTCGGTAACATTAGGAGGGTTTGTTGAACTATGTGGTAACTGAAACTACTTTTGAGGAAAAAAATAAATACTTTTAAGCAGCACTGTATAAGTTTTGACCCAAATCCTAATTCTAATTCTAGGTTAACAACAAAACAAATATGACACTCACCCGATCAGATATATCTTTAATTATCTGATGTAAAATTTAATCTAGAGAGGTGAATGTGACCTTGTGTTTACAACTGAATAAATTCTCAATCTGCTGGCCCAAAGTAGTCTGCTATCATATTCCAAAACACAGAGGGAAGCACTACACTGGCTTTCAGTGTCGCTAAACTTGAAAATTACAGATCTAGCGCCCCTAGTGGTTAAAACTCACAGTGCTGCTTCAACATCACTTTTCATTATCAAAAAAAAAAAAACTAATGAAAAATACCGTTTTCATTATTTACATCAATGGGTCCAATATTGACAAATCTCATTAACATTTAAAATAACGGAAAATGAAAATATTTTAGTGTGATGTAGCGCCACTGTGTGAATTTGACAAACACAAGACTAGTATTGCTTAATCAAGCAGCTCGTCTTCATTTGCCTCAATGATTTCCTTTATGCTTTTGGTTTAAATTCATTATGTGGGAGAGGGCTTTATCTAAAGCTCAATACTTCTCTCCGATTCTCTGTTGGGTTCCTTACATAACATCTGTTCAACCCAAAGCCATAGTACTCCATTTCATTGTGCACATCAGGCAAATTGGCCCTTCACAGCTGTGGTTTACAATTTACTGAGTACTGTGCTCATAATAAAGGAGCACTTCAATTTTTTTTTTCTACCAAACCAAACCAAACCTTCTATTTAAGTGCCACACGCCATGAACTCTGTTAAATTTTATTGTCCCTAAATTTATTAGAAGAAAATAATTAATAGATGCTGTTCCACACAATTGAAATCCATTAAAAATGTATTGGGGTTTTTGGGTAGACATACCATTCAATTATGGTGAAGAAAGAAATTGAGAGAGAGTCCTTTTAACTGCTCCCCAATTCCGGGATCACCACAGTAAGTCATAACAACTGGCACACAGACTTGGCAAAGTCTTTATGCCGGATGGATGCCCTTCCTGAATCCACCGGGATACCAATCCAGGTCCCCCACATTAAAGCCACAGACTTAATCGACCACAACATGGAGAGACTGGTAAAGAAAATAAATTAACACGGCAAAAATGTTAGTTTACCTGCCAACCTAAATTTCAACCTGTTTCCATCAGCTCATATACAACTGATGATACATACATAAATGTGAATTTATATACATACTGCTAAAAAAATAAATAAAGGGAACACTTAAACAACACAATGCAACGCAAGTCAATCAGACTTCTGTGAAATAAAACTGTCCATTTCAGAAGCAACGCTGACTGACAATCAATTTCACCTGCTGTTGTGGAAATGGAATATACAACAGGAGGAAATTATTGGCAATTAGCAAGACACCTCCAATAAAGGAGTGGTTATGCAGGTGGTTGGCTATATTGGTTTACACATTCCCTGTCTTCAGAACCTGAAAACAGAGAGAATGATCCAGAAAAGTTAATTAAGCTAAATCAAAACATTTTCTTTTCTTCTTCCAAATTTCCAAATTATGAAATATAGTTGTAAGAGTTTACCAAAGCCACAAATATTTATACTTATACTAAACAGCTTTGGGCATGATGGCAGCACCTATCTGTATTAGTAATGCGAAGTGCTCTGTCTTTAAATAGGAATGAACATATGAATATAATGCCTTGAGCTGAAAGTGTCACTTTTGATGAAAATGAGCCAAGATCCACCTTCTGAAACATGAATGAGTTAAAAGTATGAACCCAGTTTATTATTTGCTTTTGTTTTCAAAACAAGATGGATTCAGTTGCAGGAAGTGTTACCCTTTCGATATGTTACATTTTAGACCCACTAAGAATTTAAATAATAATAAAAAAAGTGCTTCCAACCAAAACAATACTGGTCAAACTATTGGCAGAGTAACAAAACAGATTAATTGCTTTGAAATATTTAATACGAGAAACATATGTTAAATTTACATATGTATCCAACAACATGCAGTCGTGTGACAAAGAAAACAGAACAATTGTTACTTCCAGTGTTTATTAACATTAAATTATTGTTAAAATAGTTTAACTTTTAGAAACTTTTTTAAAGAACTATTTACAGTTTGACAGAAAATAACTAAAAGAAAAAGACAAATAATCTTTATTGGATCCACAAGCTAATAAGCTGTATCTACTATACAATAGTCTAACAATGACAGAGTGACTGTCCGTAGTGTCTGAACTGATAGGATAAAAATAAATAAAGTCCATAGTACGCTTAGCAAAGAGATTGATACATATTTTTGAAAAACTTGTCTTAAACATACTGTAACAGTCTTGACACCATTGACCGATTCCTTACAAATGGAGCCACTATAGGGAGTATCACTTGATAATATCAATATTTGTTTTTCTTTATATATTTTGATGAATTTCAACGATTCTGAATATTATTGGCGTTAAACACTCATGTTTAAATTAAGAATTATATTATTGGTCAAAAGATTATATCTATACAATATAATAATGTGTTTGCTTGTGTGAGGCTTTAGCTAGTAACAGTCACTAATACTACGGACTAGATAATCAGAGTGACCATACAAACATCTACTGCTGTTGATGTCCTGCTTTAAAAGGTTAATAAGATTCTATGTTCATTTATATCTTAAAGATTTCCAATTATCTAGTTTTCTCCTTTGATAGGCAGCGTGTTAGGGTCAATTTGGACTGCACACATTGAGGGTTTGAGTAATTCATTAGGTGCAGCACACTCATTTTTCTTACTTGCAGATGAACAAATGAGGACTAATGTGGTCTGCCTGCAGTACATCATAAATCCTTATTTGTATGACATTGTGTTATAAATGTTCCTAAATTATGTATTGGGCCATATTAAATTTTCTTCACATAAATCTAAAATCGTGTTAAGAAGACTTTTTTATGTGATTGAACTCCCACATTAAATAGTAAATGATAAAGTATTCACATTTCAATCTTTATTAGCTTATAATTTATGATGTCCAGTTCCTTTTTCATGTCAAATTACTGAGATGATCAGAGTAGTTTCCACCTGAAGAGTTGTAAGTCATGGTATTTTCAGTTTTATCAATGCAACAGGATGCTATCAACATCTTGGTTAAATATAATGCTTTGATACTATTTGAAGTGTTAAAATTTTAATTGAGTAAAATGGGAGGAAGTGCCATGTTACAGTCAGGTGTAGTATCAAAGTATATAGTTTTTCCAACTAAACTTTCCTTATCGTTAATCATTAGTTTATCTGGGTTGGCTTCAATTTATTACATTTCATTGCAACAAATGCCAAATAAGCGATAAAACAGAAATCAGTTTCAAACTAGTTTTCTGAACCTCAAAAACAAGCACTTGCTATGCAAGTTTTTAATTTAATTATCAATGGATCATTGTAAAGTATAGGAATGCAACTTTATTCATAAGCATTGCGAAGCATTGAGAGGATTGTCTAGCAAAATCCATTTAGGAATTTGGGGAAGCTACATGGAGCGAGCTGGAGTCAAGAGCCTAAACGCACAGAGAAATCCTACACATGGTCTGCAAATATCGCATTCCTCATGTCAAGCCACTCCTGAAGAGACAACATCAGAAGCAATATTAATTATGTGTAGCCATAATCATCAAAATCATAAGGAATTAAGGCTTAAAATGTTTCACGCATTGAGTGAATATTTCACTGTGTGAAATTTTAAGCCTTAATTCCTCATAATGTTGATGATTGATTTGATGATGAATTTTGACAACTTCTGAAAAAGAGTGACAAGAAGTATTTAACAGTTTCATGACAATGTTTTTCAGCTGTACTTGTACATGCTCCACTGCTGTGAAATTTACATAAGCGCACTGCAAATGCTATAACAATGACCCAAATTAACATTACCTGACCTCATGCTACCCGGTGCAGACATTCTGCCAGCAGTGGGGATGATTCACTCATCTACTTACCTATTTCAAATGCCTTAAATGCCTGGCACATCACAGGATTGGCTTAATTTTACACTCACTCTAGCTATTTATCTTTTTTACCTCCTTTGGCAACTCATAGACTGTGTGGAGAATTGAACCTTCAGCCCAGGACAGTCAGGTTATCCTTTATTCTGAACAAAAACTAAATGGTAAAATCAGTGCAAGCATACACTGTACTGTCCTTAAACAGTAGCACGCAGTGACTTTGACAGCCTTCATTCAAATACACACCCAGTTACCTGTTGTGACATGTGGGACAAACACATCTAAAACTAGGAGCTCTAATATGATATATAAACATTTAGGTTGTCTAATTTAAGTGGATGTAATTAATTGCATTATTCAAAGCTTTTTTATAAAAGTTACAAATAAATATTGTATATTTTGTGCGCATGTCCTTACATTTGAGTTTCAATTATTTTGTCTTGATCGAGACTGCAGAAAAAGAGAGATTGCATATTACCAGGCAAATGTTATAAAATATATATATTTGAAATATCTTTTGGTATGCATTTTCATTTAACATTATATTTGGGGGTGAAAAAACCCCGTTTATCCATGACAATGAGTGTGACAAAATGTGAATCAACTTATTTGTTGAATGCTAATGTTTGGAGCTGGAAATACTTAAACTATATTCCAAAACCAATCTGAAAACATAACCTGGACCTTACTTCTGCAGAAAAGTTACATTTGTTATTCAGATAGGTGACGTAAAGCTTTTTCTGTGTGCCTTTTCTCTTCATGAACCCCTAAAGTGAAATATTTTAGTTGACTTTGAGCAATGTACCCTCTCCACCTAGTACTGTTACTAAGAAAAAATGTCACATTTACTTTTTCAGTTGCCATATAAAAAAATTGTGAGCTGCACTGCAGAAACACAGACATTCAATAAATCATGGCCAAATATTGTCATGTCACTATAAACATCACTGCCAACTGTGCTGCTGTTCGTGTTGTTTCTGCGCCGCTATACTTCATTTTATCACAGAATAAAACCGGTAACTCCCTCATCTCAGCATGCATTAAATCATCAGAAGCCATCATCCGATTCATACTTCATTTTAAGCCTTTCACATTAACCAATCCCCTCGCTCAGACAGATGGGGCAGGGTAAATGAGCATTCTGGGGGTTGGAAGTAGGATGTAGTTTTTCTACTGTGAGAACAATTATCTAGATGCATGATATGATTTAGAGCTGTGAGTCTGCTGCATCCTGTGAGCCATTATAGATTTATCTAAGTAACTTCTTAATGTCTTTTCTGGATAGCATTCAAAACCTGTTCTGATGTTTATCTTGCTTTTTGTCTTCAGACTTTTTTTTGCTGTGCTTGCTCAAAGAGTTGTGTCAAAACACTTGAAAAGTATAAACTTGACTATTTTGAGTGGGTTATTATTTTCACAAAACTGAAAATCAGGGATGTAACTGGTAATGTTATGATATCTCATCTTGAATGTTAGGATGAGCGAGTTGGCCCTTGGATTTTATAATATTGGTGTCTGCATTTCCAGTGGCAAACAATTTTTTTCCAGAAAATTCAGCGTGTAATGCTGAACACATTTACACTTGATGAGGAATATATTAACTTTGTGTTGCTTATTTTCTGTAGAAAACAAACAAGCAAAAAAAAAACATTTTTTTTCATGGTTGTCCTTTATCAAATCAAGAAGCCATGCTTTTAATAAATGTTTTGACTTTTACACTGGACATATTTCCCAAGAGAAAATAGAGTCCATAACAGTCTATTATTAAAGTTACTTTCTTCTCATGAATGCTCAGTTTGGGCTTCTCATCCTCTTTCCAAATCTCTGTGTTGCAGCCTTGTAATAAACCAGAGTTAGCCATAGCATCATTAGCATTCAGGTCAAGCCAGAAAACAGCCCCGCTGCCTGTGCAAATGCTGCAACGTTGCTAAATGTTTACATTTCTTTTACTGGCCAACCATTTGTTTAATAGACGGCATTTGCTGGTGCTTGCCTAGTGTCTTTCTCTTTTGATTGGGAGGTGGACTTTTGTCTATTAATACACAATGCAAGATCTGTGATCAAACTACACTAAAAAAGCAATTCATATAGCTTAAACTAAATAAATTGAAGTAACCCATTTAGAAAATGTTATGTAATTACAATGTTAGGGGCCTACCCAGTAAGTAAAGATTACGATTGCTGGAAAAATTACAAATGAGCACTATTCCTTTTTTATTGATCCAATAATGGTAGCTACATTGTTCAAGTGAAAATGTGGCAGCATATAACATTTTCAGATACATCTATTATTTTTTCGGGTAACACAGTCACATTAAAACACTCAGTTTGTAGACCAGATAAGAAAATGGTGCAGAAGAAGCTAAATTGAAAGACTAAAAAGCATCTAAACATTTCGACAACAAAGAAAATACAAAAAATATGGTGATCTTGGGGTGGATTGGCTTACAGTTGTGTTTATCTCGTTCCCTCTTTCTTCCACCTCCCTACTTATTCTCCTGAGTACTGATGATCTCCTTCTGTTGCTGGGGTGCTTCTGCACTCACTTGCTACCAATCAGCTAATATGCATCCTCAGTGAAAAAAGACCAGTGGGAATATCTGCAGTTGCCAAATTGTCCCTCTACATCGACCTTGGGCTTCCAATGGAGCGTCCTCACACTGTTTAAGTTACTACTCAGGTCAATTCATATGACCATACTGCTGGCCTTCTGTACTTCACACTCTTACCTCAGTTCACCCGCCCTCCCCCCTTTCACTTCTATCCAAGTGAAGACCACTCTATGCATCAGTACCAGCTTGATTGTGGAATCCATTATCACTAATGCATCTGCTGGTAAACACTGAATCCCAGGATTCCATGGCCCTCCCCTATAATGTATTCAGTCCATTCCTCACAGGTTATGTTGGTTCTCCGCGTCATTTATCTTATTGCAAAAGAATCAATCTTCAAACTCCCCTTCTTTGCTAATGGAGGCTTTTCAGCAGTCTATTTTTGTGATGTCCACTCATTACAAAAATCCACCATCACACAACAAATATGGTGTTTAAATATGTATTTGCTCTTGGTGACATTATTATGAGACAGAAGAAATTATGGGCCCTCATATGTTATTTTTTTATATATTTTTAAATAAATCCTGTCCCCAACTAAGACGTTTGGGCATCCAACCCCAGCTAGAGGTGGAAAAGCTGTCACTATAAGTTTTCTTGTAAAGTGGAACCATGCCAACTGAAAACCTCAACCATCTGTGCTGGAGCACTAGTTTGGGACTTTTTCTTTTTTTTTAATTATCTCCTAGTTGGTTGCCATTATACTTCTAAAGCTTTATTTACTTCATTATCTTATTGGAGTTTAGTTAGAGATTTCAGCTTTGTGATCAGGACCAAAGTATGTAGTTTCTCAAAAGAAACAGTAAAAAAAAAAAAAAAGAAAAAAAAAAAAAGAAATTTAAACACATGATGTTACAATTCGCTTTGACACCTAATTTGGAACAGAGAATGGAGCAGAAGGCTAGAGGGTTGTGTAGCGATGTGGGTAGGAGGACATTCTTCAGTGGTCAAAAAACAACAACTTATTTTGTGTTAAGAAAAACAAATCACCATCATACTCTTTTTTTGCCAGTGAATGAAAAATAGCCCACTATCACAGCACATGGTTAGTCAACTGTATAGGTCTGAGTTTAAAAAAAATATACATAATTGTTTCCTTTTAACATAATATGAACTGTCTGTCTTAAAGAAAAAAAATACTTTCTTTATTACAGAAGAAAACAAAATATGTAAAATGTTTAAGGTTGAATAATGACCAATTACAGTCAAGAGTCAGATTAAATAATGAAACAAATTTTGTTTTTGTTTTAATAAAACCCTGGTGGTAAAAGCTAACAATAAATTTAAGAGCTATTTTAACCTTTTTGTTGCTAATCTAGCATGTATGTTCGTAAACAGAAAAAACAAAAAGAGCAATACATAATTACATAACATTTATTTAGATTGCACCTTTCAGTAGCAAGACGATTCAAGACTCACATTGACAAGCAATTGTCATGATTTGGGTTTTTACTTTTGAACTTTTCACTCTCACTCCATGCTCCACCCTTCCCAGATACCTTTCTTGCCACCATTCAGCACTTAATCAGCTCAACCTGCTGCTGCCACTAATCACCTCAAATCATTTCACCTGCTTCTCTCCCTACCTACACCTGCTACAGTCAAGCTCTTTGGGCCATAATGTCTCATCTGATCCTGCTGCACATGTGTGGTGTTTCCCAGTGCCTCGTTGCATAGCCTGATAGCCCTTTGGACCTATTATTGCCCTGCCCTCACTCACTTTTCTAGTGTGTACCACCTGGTAAAGGCTGCTCTTGGGATTTCAGTGTTCTGCTCTGCTTACACTGGGAACACGCAACCGTTCTTTTCAAGTCTGGTTCTGCCTGCAGACCCTGGTCAAGTCAGTCGCTGCTTGCATGTTCTCGTCAAGTCTGGTTCTGCCTACATCACCTGGTTAACCTGCATCTGTCAGTTCCTGCTATGGTCAACCATTCCTCTCTGTCTTCCCTGTCACCTCCTTCCATTTAATAATAAACATTCTAAAACATAGACCTCTGTGTTTAGTTCGTATATCGTGTACAAGCGTACAAAAACATTACAGCAATCAAAAAAGATGAATGATTTCAATGAGAAAAGGTAACACTGAAAAAATATGACATGTCAAAACAGCAAAAACAGTTTGGTTAAATGAACCAGTTGTGTTTCTGGCATGTTGAAAGTCAGGCTTCTGATTTGCAAAATACCATGTCCATGGTAAAACATGGGGTTGGGTCATTAATAATGGGGGACTATTTTCCTGCACTGAAAACTGGCTGTGTTGATCCTTGTACGTGTTCCTTGTTTCATGTATGGCTGGAAACAGCAGGTCATTTTAAATGAGAATGGGATGTAATCCTCATAATCATTTGTATTTTTGAAAAGAGAAAGCACAACTGCAAGTTAACCGACAGGTTGAGAAAAAGATCCTGTAATGTCCTGCAGTGGACCTATCAATTAACAGAATTAAATCTGACTGAAAACCTTTGCTGGGATTTAAAGAAGTCAGCTGTAGTCTTGAACCAGTCAAGCATTGCATTGATTGAGGCCTTTGCACATAAAGAACAGGTAAAGATCCGGATTAAAATGTCCAACTACCCTTTTTCCACTTAATGGAAATATTTGTTGGAAGTTATTGAAGATAAATAATTGTCCACCATGCCCTGAAGCTGGATCATGAAAAATGCTGATCATGCACTTTGTTTTAATTCCAACACAATTAGAATAGGCTACACGTGGGTTTTCTTTCTGTTCATGTCACAAAATGAATAAATGTAAGATGCATAAACCAGCCTGAAGCAATCTGGCATTTGCTGGGAAATACCAGGGCCTCATTAGCATGGCAAACAAATGTACAGCTAAATTATAACTCCATGTTGAAAGGATAAACTATTTAAAATAACACTAGAACAAGAGACAGAACAATAAACAAATGAAAAAGGAGTGAGAGCAGGGGGGTAGGATAGCTTTTATGTTCAAAATCTACTATTGCACTTTTTAAATTAACTTTCCTGTAGGACCCATCCTTAAATTTGGGGTTCAAGCGAAAAAAAATAAAACTAACACAGCAATTTCTGCATAATTTTTTGTCACAGTTGAAAACATTATCTACTGATTTTAAGAATCAGGCTGTGTGTGAGTAAGAACCAACATTCTCTCTGGATACAAGATTTCCAAATCCTCCCCTTTAATCTTCTGAAGGACTGTACGTGTCTGCGTCCTTCACTGTCTTTCTTCAAAAACATGCAAAATGTCATCTCCTCCCAAATGACGGGAGACATTTCATGGTTAAACCAGCCCTCAGTCTGTCTTGTTTGGCATGCACCTTTCTTCCAAGAGACCCAGACTTGCAGAAATAATGAGAGCGGACAGAGTGAAAATGCAATACACACTTAAAAAAAAGAGGGACAGCAACTCTTTTACTTGCCTTTATATGACTATCATTGAGACTTTTTCTACTTTGGATGAGTGATTACATCTCAGGTACACACAAACAGTGGCATATAGTTCAATGTGATGCTAAATGAGACACTTTAGTTAGGATTATTGTGTAACAGGAAGGCAGTCACCCACCAAATATTGCAACACTTCCCCCTGCTGGAGCTACTGCAGTGAGATGAGCAGATGAATAATGGAGACATGGAGGCTCTATTTGTTTCATTGTGACAGTTATTCACTCGTGCATTCTCTTAGCATGTGAATATCTATCAATCAATCTATCTATCTATCTATCTATCTATCTATCTATCTATCTATCTATCTATCTATCTATCTATCTATCTATCTATCTATCTATCTATCTATCTATCTATCTATCAAGTCAAAATAACAGATGACAAAATGTGAAACGTTTAGGGGCAAGAATTGAAGAAGGACAAATCATGCTTAAGGGTAGAGCAAATGCCAACCATAAACTACAGTCGTATCAGCAATATATGAGTTGCACAAATAACAAATTGTTGTTACGAATAGTAGCAAATAATATAATATAGTTTTTAAACAACTGCCGTTATTACAATGTGGGTTGTATGTACATATGCACAGAGAGCATAATGTGGAGCATGTACCCATAGACTTCCTGAAAATGGAAACACGTAATGTCTTTTAAAAGGCTGGGAGAGATAAAGAGAGCGGGTGCTCTACAACAAGCGATGTGCATTTGTGCTGCGGAAAAGGTGAAAAAATATGTTTCTGCGTAGTTTACCTCCATAATCATGGATGGACAACTTTAAAGGGTACAGTTACCCAGCTGACATAATTTGGGGAAATAATGAACCTGGTGACCTGGAATCACACCGCAAAAATGCCACAGTTTAGCCATAAACACTTTCCTTTGACCTTATTGAAATAATTGTTAGAAAAATAATTCCATTACTTTACATACTAAATATTTATAAATAATTGACCCTTAACTTCTATCCTCATACCTGTGCCATTTTCAGTTATTTATTAGCATGCAAAATTTGCATCACTTCTACCAAATTATTTATATACAGATTTATGACAAGATTCTTTATGTATATTTAACCATTTGCGCTTGTTGGTTTGGCCATTTTTTATTGTCCCATTTTACTAATTGTACTGATTTTTTTAATACTATATTTTTTTTTTCTGCACAGCATTTTAAGCTGTACTCAGTTATATGATGAATGTACATAAATTAACAGTTGCCTACCTACAGACTACAGTTGTTATGAATAGCACAATAAGTGAGGAAATGTATCATAAATACTTAGTACTATAAATACTTTTTGGCTTTTACAGTACTAAAAGCAAAAAAAAAAAAAAGCATGCATATTTACTATATTTATTGTGTGGTTCTTTTGAGGTCTGTCCTCAAATTTGAATCTCGGGTTTAGGCAAAGTGGTAAACCATTGAGAAAATTCAGCTTAAACTTGCTTTTCAAAAAATCTGGACTGTTTTGCTTCATGAACAGGTAACAGTTCAGGTGGACGTTTATATTGTTGTTTATCTACAGCCTTGCAAGAGGTATAGGTTTGAGACCTAGGCCTGGGCATATCAAGACACATGCTCAGAGGGACTACAGGCAGAATCTGACAGACTGCCAGCTAAGCAGCAAAGCAGGTGGCAGGTTGCATAGCAGTGTGAGCACTGGCATTGTAATAGAGACAAAACAACACTTTCATAGAAGACAAGAAAAACAAGCATTTGGTGGTATATATTTATTTTCCAGCTGTGAGTTCCTATGATGCTTTCTAAATGTAATAAGCTCAATATTCTCAACTGGAAAATAGTTCTTAAAAGGAAAAATCAAATATCCTTTTGCAGACTTGTTGACCCTGAACTGAATGATTTATTATGTCTAAAGGAAGAAGAAAAGCAGTTTCCACGATTTGTACAATAAAGCCAATAAAGTGTTGAGCACATACATCTACGTGTATAAATATTATTTTGTGTTGTGTGTCTATTTAAACATTTAATTTGAAATGAATGTCAGCTGGTAATGTCAGTGGTAAGTATAATTAGATGATAGTGCCTTTCAGTTGTATCCAAAAACACAAATACCCTAAATCTCACACTTTGATTTGGATATGGTAAAAGAAAAACAGTCAGGTCAATAAAAGGGCACTCAGTGGTTCTCTTAATAACTGCTGAAAATAGCTATCCTAAAGATTCTATCTTCAAAGACTGAACTATGTATCTTAATCTAAGGTTTGTATCAAAACCAATGACACTAATTTTTTAAACATGAGGGATAACTGGCTTTTTAATTATAGCAAACAAGGTTCAAGATAAATAAAATTAAATAGTTTAAATAACACAATATTTTATTTGATACATTATAAAGGATTATCGGAAATGGGGACTTTATAGAAAGCCTGTTTTAATTGTCTTTAAGGAAAGACAGCAACAGCAAAATGGCTCCTGGTTATAAATGTAGCACTGGCTGTCATTCAAAGAGATCAGCTTCAGTTGTAAGCTAAATCATGATAGTAAAGTGTGCCTGTCTTGACTGCAGTCTTTTTACATTCCACCTCTTAAGTCGGCAGCAGTTCTCATCAGCCATTAAAGTTCGCTGCAGGGAGTATCCTCTTAGAGTGTTTGCTGGCTTGTGGGCATCAATTAATATTAATTTTCAGAGTGCACGGCAGCTGCAGAGAAGCCTGGGGCGACCGATTGTTAGAACAACACTCGTGGAGTTTTAAAGAGCCCCGTTTCTCTCATTTCTTTTCAACTGTGAGTAAGCAAAATCCCAAATAAACTAATTAAAATCTATTAATTCTTCAAAATCTCTGTAAATTTTTTTCTTCAGAAATAAGTTTTATGCCTATTGTTTTCAAAATATGTTAAGGCTTAATATATTGAGAATTATACTTGATTAGAAACTGTATCATTTAAAAACCACATAACTCTTTAAAGTAAAGTAGTGAAAAGGATTACTTGATTCTGTTTTCATTTGGCAACACTGGACCATGTAATATTGTCTGTGTTAGACTGTTAACAGATTTAGGACTGGTTTAAGCAGCCCTATTGAAAAACGCTGGCATTTCACAGTGAAACTTAGCTTAACGTTTTAACAGTGCTGGTCAGAAGTTCATATGCAATAATCTTTAGCAGGTATGTAATTAATGACACATTTAAACTGTTCTAGTTTAAATGTGTTTAGTGTGGACTGATAAAAAATAGAACCATAAGAAATAGTTAAAAAAAGAAAAACATGATTCCGATGAAGATTTTTTTATGCTCAATTGGACATGGTATGTCCCTTGGAAAACTACAGTCATTTCAAACCACACCCATTTCGTGGGCATTAACAAGGTCAAGTCATTATTCAGGTTGAATCATTGCCAGACTTTTTATTATTATATAGTTTTTGAATATTTAGGGTTGAAATTATTGATTAATATTTGCCTGCTTTATCCTTTCCGGTTTTGATGTATGTTTGAGATCCTTGTTTGACTGGAACACCAAATTGAGTCAACATTTCACTCATTTTTATTTCAGTAGGGGCAAGACATAAAACAATGTTACTTTTTAAAATAAATTGTTGTTCCGTCTATAGGCCCTTTAACCAAAGGCTAATTTGCAGGCCAAGTCACTGAACCAAGCTGTTAGCTGTTAACATAATTGGTCAGTATGTGTAGGATGAACCCAGAAAACACCAAAGCTCAAGCACATCATGCTCTGGAAAACATGCATAGCAGTTGCACTGTCGGTTGCTTGTGTCTATTTTGGCCTTGTGAAGAGCAATGCCGAGTGATTTGTGATGAACTGGTGAATTAGCATATTTTAGTTTTTGTTCCATTGTTTCTACTCAGTATGATTAGTAGAAAAAAAAAGAAAACATGAAAGAAATCAAATGATGATCAAACTCCTGTCATTTCCCTTTCTAACATACATTTAGCTGTGATGCATTTATCCCACACACAATCATACCAAATTCTGAATGGGCTAAAGCAAGAGTCAATATTAAAAGTCTGGCTGGGTGAGCAAACTATAATATGTTTGTTAAACAGTTCAAATTTCTTGGCTTGATTTGGCCAGGCTGTAGGACAATCTCCAAATCAAGCATTGATTTTGTCTTTCATCACCTTAATTATTTTCTCTCACTAGGTTTCAGAGTGCAATTAAAACAAATTGAGCAAACTGACTGTTAAATCCTCTTTCCACAGACAATTATGTTTTGGAACTTTCATGAACTATTTTGTATTGCATTGACACATTGGCAATCCTGCTTGTTCGGGTACAAGCAGAAAGAGTTTCCAGACCGATAAGAATCCATGTGACTTTCCCAGCATTTACATTAGGTCACCGATGGATGTTTTAGCATTTCGTGGATCCCTTGGGTTAGGGTTACGTATGGATGTGAGCTATACTGCAGCAGTTTTTACATATCCAGGTCACAAATCTAAAAGTAATAAAACTTTAGCCAACTCCAGGTGGTGGTTGGTTAACACACTATCCTCTAAGACAGTGATTCCCAAAGTGTCAAAGTGTGGTGGAGATGAATAATGTAACGTAAATCAAAAACTGTAAATTTAATAAATAAATAAAATATTTATTTAGACGAAAATCTATTTATTTAGAAGTCTTCTTCTATACTTCATTTTAAGTAATACGAAAATACGAAGTTATCTTCTTTTACGCATTGTACTGTGTATGCCACCTTGCTAGTGGCCTCTACTTCAATCATTCTCACAAATAGGCTCAATTGCCTTAAATCAGGGAAACTGTTGCCCCCATTTGCTCCCTCTCCCTTGGTTCCTCTCCTCCTTCATCACTAACTTTGACCATAGATGTCTACAAACAGCACGGCGCATGGTGCTGTGACTTTGAACTGCTACAAGCACTGATGTGCATGTCATGGACACACTGCTGCTGCCACCGCTGCTGCTGTTGGGAAAATTGGTGGTAGATGCGATTTCTTGACTATGCCCATGCACAGACCTGTAATACTTTTCATTGTGATCCAGACATGCTGCTCCACCAAAGTGTTTTTTCTCTCTCTGTGTCTGTGTCTGTGTCTCTCTGTGTCTGTGTCTGTGTCTCTCTGTGTCTGTGTCTCTGTCTCTCTGTGTCTGTCTCTCTCTCTCTTTATCTCTCTCTTTATCTCTCTCTCTCCCTCTCCCCATCGGACACAAATCAAATTAAACTTCTTCATGTTCTGCAGCGTAAATTGTAAGTGAGACTCAGATATAGAAGCTGGTACATGAAATAAACAAAGTGAAAACACACATAGGTACATTATTAGAGTTTAGTCCATGAATCCACATGGATGGTCTCTACTTCAGAGACGTTTCAGGTTGTCTGAAGATCGACCAATCCGAGTGTCTCTTTCTTTCTCTCGCTCCAGATTGAGCCATCAATGCACCTGCGAATCCTCAGGATCCTGTTGTGGATTTTGTGTGTAACTTTATTGCAGTTTAATTCAAATTATGTTCTAATTTTATTTCCATAACCTTTGTTATGATGGTTGTGTTAGTGTAACTGCAACTACAATTTTCTTTCTTTGTTTATGTGTGTTCTGTTCATTTGAGCATGATTAAACATGCCTCCTTCAATATGGCTATAAAAAAGCTTTTTTTTTTTTTGGGGGGGGGGGTGCATCAACCCACATGGGACAAAAAAGTCTGGGATCCGCTGCTCTAAGAGGACAGAAATTAAGTTTACCATTTAAGGTTTATGCAACAGACTTAAAGTGCAAAAGCTGAGGCAAACGTCCAATTATTGCTTCTGAGTGTGGTTTATTGGTCAAACACAATGTTATCCCTTTGTTCTTTATTGATTTAAGCTTTTGCAACTCTAACAGTCCTGCCTCAAAAGGAAATTACATTTTTCGGTTGTACATGCCAAGGCACTCATTAAGGTTAGTTTTGTACAGTAATCCATGAGAAAAACGGAGTAAATCTCTTCCTTCAAAGTCATTGTGTTGTAATGTGGATGGATGAAATTGGGAGGTACAACCAATAAAGAAAAAATAAAAACTTATACTGGATGATTGAATTTAATACCTGTGCCATTTGAATGGCTATTTATCTTCCAAAATAGATTGTTTGAAAGGGGCATGTAAGGGTAGGAAGGTATGATTGAATGGTAATGTTTGGCAGAACAGAAGTGAGGTTCATGCCTTGTGAGCTAGATACCTCGTTACTGATTAACATGTCTTGTATAGGTTCAAACAAAAAGGCCATCAGCAGGCTTTGTAAAGGGAATAAAAATTGGGTAGATATGAAAACAGACAGAGAAAAATGTGGAGAGGGAGTCTAAAAGACACAAAGAAAGCTGCATGCAAAGAATGAACACGTGAGGTTCCATCACAATCCCTGGAGGGTAAAACAGAGCTCAGGTCGAACAAGGCATAAGACAAAGTAAATGTGTACCAAGGTGGTGCTTGCACTGACCAAGTGTGAGTTTGCACTCTTATTTAAAGGTGTAAAAAGCAGAGGTATATAGCCTAAGGCATGACACACAAGATCATGTACCTTTACACACATAAAGGAAAGCCATATATATAGAGAGAGCTATTGTTTACTAGCTTTACAAATATTAATTGGCACATTTATTTGTGCACAGTAAGCTTGATGGGTGTGACAGATGTGTTGCAGCTACATCAGGCCAATGCTATACATGACTGCTGAAATTTCTACAAGGCAGCTGACAGAAAATGTGTTGTTATTAAACCCCTTTGTAAAAAAAAAAAAAAAAGTCATCTGTCATACAACAGCGAGTGGAGGACCTGAAGAAAGAAAGAAGGCAGACAGGTGAAAATAAACAGTCTGTACTGGAAAACAGGAAAATCAAGAACAAACAAAAAAAAGACTAACAAACAAACAAAAACTGAGCACTATCACGGAAATATCTAGCAAAAAAGAAATCTTAAGTGGAAAACAGGAGCAATGGAATTTTGTTTAGCTAGACTTGTTTCCTACGGATCTGAGCAAGAGTAAATATAGTGACCAGGGTATTTTTACAGGGAAGAGTTATAGTATAAAATGAACATATTTGGATGATTGATGCAGTGCAGCTGTGAGGAGCAGGAATCTAAAGGCTGAGGCAAATTGAACGATTGACCGAATACACACAGAAAACAAGGGACACAGCAACCAGAAAAGTGTACAAACCAGAAACTTAAATAACCTAATTATTTATGTTTTATATTATTTTTCGTTTTACAAATAAAAAGAGTAGTATGCATTCATGTTAACTTCCCTTGCAGTCTTATACACCTAAACAAATCAGTATAACCAATTGCCTTCGAAAGTCCCCTAATTAGTTAGTAGAGTGCAACTATGTATAATTTAATTTCAGTTTTAACACAGCTTGTATGTGTATTACGCAGAAGGTGTTTACAGAACATTAGTGAACAACCAGCTTGATACATATGCATCAAAAACTTTTGTAGATTTTGACTTATAAAAATGTGTTAAAACCACTTATATTTTCCTTTCACTTTATCAAGAGTAACTGTATTGTTTTGGTCTGTCAAATCATAGCATTTATGTATAGCCCTGTATGCACTATGGTACACCCGAAAAGTAATTACGTAGGTTTTTATTTTATGAGATTGATAGGCAATGGTGAAAAAATATTAAATCTTTGATACATTTGATATGGGTTTAGCTGATTTAATCCCTCCATCAAAAGCTACAAAACAAGTTAATTCCACATGAAATCCCTCACTTGCAATTTAATGTAATGTGTTACACTAGGTGATTTAAACTAAATAAATTGCCACTCTGTTGTCTGGTGTTAAATATAGCCATGGCTTGCAATAAGCTTCAAACCTTTCTTGATTTAAGGATGCTTGACTGGGAAATGGAAAGCACATAAATGTAATTTAATGATGGTAAAACAGCCACTTTTAATTATATTATATAACTGGCATTACATTTGGCAGATCCAGCAAACAAATTAAATGTGTATCCCTCAAAATGGAAACCAATTTTGTAGGTGACAAAGCAGCTTTTATCTTAATAGAAGTCTAGCAAATATTTTTAGTGTGTAAGAAAAGGAGGCATCTTTGTTTTGGCTCATTCTAAAGATTGAATTTGAAAAGTAAGTTGGGGATCCATTCAAGCAATCTTAGTTTTCACAGGATTACGATTTGTTTTATCTTATTATTTATTTATTGTCCTTTAGGCGGTTTAGAGTTGATAATGTATATTCTCAGGTGATGCTGGTACACAAGCCTATGTACTCCTAAATCAAGATTTATCAATGTGGGGTTGTACCAGGGCATCCAGAGTAAACTTTTGGCCAAATCAAAGATGAAGAGGTTTTCCATAACAGATTAGTTTGGGCCTAAGATAGCAATGACTACACATGGTACTGTTGAAAAACAGCAAAGAAAAGCAAAGGAGGCAAACGTGTTAGAAAATAGTAAGTTAGGGAAATACAAGGATCAGAAAGGTGGGAACATTTTAAAAGAATTCTGGCTGCAAAGGCATAAGGCAAACTAATATGATGGATACAAGAAAGATACATGCACAGTGTATGCAGGAAATAATGTCCAGGCCAGGAGTGCTGGGGATGGATTATGAAGAAGTATTTGCACCCTTATAGATGTCTTCCATTTTTTTAAAAGGGTAAACCGTGTGGTTTCCAAAGATTCCAAATATGGGAATATCCACCTCAAGCAAGCGTGAAAACTTTTTTGCGAAATTCAGTGAGCTAATTAGAATTTTAGTGAGCTAATTGGAATTTTGCCGTTTACTAAATTTCTTTGACAAAAAACAAAACAAAAGAAAACAAACTTTGAAGATCAGGTGTGACATGCCCACTTATTGCTCACAAAGATTGTGCCCATGGTGGATAGTAAGTGGGAAACAGATGTGGTCTTTCTCTTTTAAATGAGTAATTGGCACAAACTACTGGAAATTTGGGAGCTGCTGTCAAAGAGAGCGGAAGATCAAATCCTTCACATAATCTCTCCAGACACCCAGAACACACAAAACTGTTTTTAATGAAAGGAGAATTTTTGATGTTATATGTCGTCTTATTAATTATTATTAAAAAGAAAGGAAAAAGAAGGTTATTTTTTCAGTAGAGGTTCTGCAAAACAGGAAAAAAAAGTTTTTTAATGTCTGAGCTTAATATGAAAATATTACAGCAGACAAATCAGATTTATCCCCTTTTATCATTATTCTATCAGTTTGTGTATCAGTGATGGTGATCATGTAAAATTTGACAGCTGAGCAGAGCTTTTCCAGCCCTGTTGACTGAAACCTCCCCCTAGTCATTAGAGGTAATAAAGATAAGACTATATAAAAACTAATAATAAAAAATAAATAAATAAATAAAATAAAAAAAAAATATATATATATATATATATATATATATATATATATATATATATATATATATATATATATATATATAAAATACAAATAGATCTGTCTAGGGTTTACCCAACCTTTCCCTCTTTGACTGCTGGAGATAGGCACCAGTACCTCCGACTCTGCATGGATAAGCTAGTAGAGAAATTGGATGGATGGATGGAAGCTACAGAGTCCGTATTGGAACCATGAGGGAGGGAGTTATTATGATTAACTTGTGCACCCACTGCTATAGAATGATCACACATACCTGAATAACAGTCCCCGTTTAAAATGTATCCAGATATGTCTGCAATGTCACCGTTTTATGAATGTGAACTAGGTCTGACGTTTGCGCAGCGACCGCTGCAGTGGGAGCTTCGTCCGCTGCTGAGTAGCTTTGTTTCCATTTAATTCTCATGGGCATCAGAAGCGTTTCCAATTTACTGGTTTGCAGCAAATTAACCAGGAGAAACACAGTGTAACATCATCATATGTTGACTTGGGATGTAATACACAGGAAGTAGATGTTGCTAACTGGCACAAACCACAGATCAGTAATTGAGCGATGAATGTGCTGTGTTTTTTTTTTTAGACTTAGAAATGCTCACATTTCTTTGTCAATCCACACATACCTGTTGTTGCTTCCAGACCTGTTTTGAGCATTATGGGAAAATCCACTTCAAGCAAGCGTGAAAACTTTTTTGCGAAATTTTGTGAGTTAATTAGAATTTTGCCGTTTCCATCAACTGTTTCTAACGCGGTACTTCAAAATGTGCATTGAAAAACGGTCAATACCCCCTCCCACACACACACACACACACACACACACACACACACACACACACACACACACACCGTCAGACCTGCACATCACCCTCCTTCTCTCCCTTCCCTCCTCACAGGGTTACTCTAATCAGTCCAGCATGGTAAAATTGTTTTGTCCCAGGGTTTAACAGTCTTTACACCCTGAAGGCTGTTCTTAGGAGGAAGTTAATATTCAGCTTTGTTTATTTCCATGCATGCCACAATGTTCCAGATCAGGGTTGGTATTTTTCACTCAAGGTTTAATTGAATGACGATTAATACCAATCAATGCCTCCTTTCTGTCCACAAGGACCTCCGGCATTTTTGCGTGCTATTTTGCACCTGACTTTCAAAGGCACTAAATAGAAAGGCAAAAACTCGACCCACTATGAGTTTCAGGTTTGATAAATCGCTTTGCGGGTGGTACGTATTAACATTTGCATATCCTTCTCCTGTAAATTTGTGTGGTTTCGCCGTTAGCATGTGATCTGCCTTTTCATTAGGGCACACATGCAAAAAGGTTTGCACCTGCTGCTCTGCTCAGTTTATACCAGCAAATTGCTTTGCTCCTGCTTTGAAGATCAGCTTTGTACTAACTAATTAGTTTGCACATGTTTTAATACGTGTTTTTTTTTTTTGAAGATTAGGCCCATAGTAATGTTAGTGTAATGGTCTCGGGCTGCATTGCTGCTTTAATAACTGAATTATTTGCTGTAATTGAAAAAAAAATGAATTCTGTTCTCTAGCAGAAATGCCTGAAGGACACGGCAGGCCTTTAGATCAACCCTACTTGTGTTACCTGTCAGAGGCTCAAAATAAGAACAAAAAGTGGTTTTAAAAGGGCCTAGTTAATACCTGGACATGAATCCGTGTTTATGCTCAAAAACCTCGAATGGGGCGGGAAAAAAACAATTCTGCTATGATGAGTGGGTCTAAATTCCTCCAAGGCAACGTAAAAGACTAATTGCCAGTTATTGCAAACACTTCACTTATTGTAATGTTAGCTTGAAGATTTTATATCCTTTAATATAAGAAATCATCATTAGAAAATTGCTGTTTGTTTTTACTCAGGCTATCTTTGGCCCCTTTTTCCACTGAAAGTAGCAGGATTTACAGTAAATACCTGGAACTTTCTGACTCTGGTAAAACAAATCCCAGATAATGTGTGTGCTTTCTGTTTCCATTGTCCTGCAAGGCTACAGAAAATGTATTTAAATCAGCCTAATGATGTTTGGGGAACTTACGAAGAAAACTGCACTACATTTCCAGTTCAGTGGGCGGTGTTAAGAAACCAAAGGCCAAACAAGCAAGGCCAACACAAAAGCCCTAATCATGCCATTTGTCCACAAAACAAGATGGATGATAAAAAAACTGGGATGTGTTATCTTCCTTCAGTCTACTCTCAATCATAAAAAAGTATGCGTAAATATGAATTTCATGTAAAGTAGAAAACAACAGCAACACACTGGTCCTAAATATCACAGGTAAGCAGAAATCAGAACACTGCAAGAAAGGATCACTAATTACCATTGCTCTGCTCATAATGCCACCCTTCCACAATGCCTGGGTAATATGAAATCCTATCCCCCAGACGTTTTATACAGGAAAGTGTGGACCCAGGAAAATTTAAATTACTCGAGTAGAATTGTAATGAAACACGCAGAGGGTTTTCAAAATCTTGGGTAATGGCTGAAGGTCCCTGTGATGGAAAAGAGGGTTTTGTTTGATGTTAAACTTTGATTAATATTCTGAAACATGTAAGACTGACATAAAAAGGTAAAGTAAGAAGTAAAAAACTATTTGCCCACTGACTGTCTTTGCTTTTTTTGTCACTGAATATGAACAGTCTAGTAGACGCGACATATCTGATGGACAGTAAAGCTGGAGACTGGGTGTTGTTGAATGTTGAGTCAGTGTGCCCAGAGTGCCGCTTAGGGTCATCGAGATTAAGAGGAATGCTGGAGTAAGATGGATGAAGTGGTAATGAGCATTACCAATGGACAATGAGTAATACTTTAGGCTGATTTAAGAACATCCAAGTTTAAGAAAACTGTTGGAATATTGAGGCGTTGACTTGGAATGGTAGTGGATTTTCTGCTAAAAGATAGATTTGCTTGTGGTAAATATTTAGTTTAAAAAAAACTTGAGAGTAAAAATGTACACACAGGTTGACTATATCATTGCAGAAGACTTGATGTATAAAACGCAAGATTACAAGGTGGTACTTGGGGGAAATGTAGCTAGGCAATATAGGGTGGTATTCTAGAGGTTGACTTTGGAAAACAAGAACAGGAAGTGAGTGAAGTCAGAAACTGGTTAAATGGTAAACATTAAAGGATGAACAATGTTACACAGAGGCTAGGGTGGTGTTGAGGCAGATTATAGGTTGTAGGGAAAAGTAAATATTTGAAAGGGATAAAACACTGGAATTGATGGGGTAAATGCTACAAAGTTGTTTTGTGTATGCTTTGGACAGACAAAAAACAACAAAGGGAATTGATTGTGGGATGTCAATATTTCTTGGAAAGTATTAAAATGAGGGAATTAATAAAGAACTTGATAAGGTTTATGGATGTAGTTAAGAAGATTATGAAGTGGGTCGGTGTGCATGACTGTGGATGAGGCTTGGGACAGACTAAGAGGATGCCAGATGGACCGCACTGGCGACCTTTAAAAATACCATCCAATTGCAAAAGAAAAAAGACCTTGTATTACTTTTTTGTTGTATTCCATCACATTTTACTTCAGTCCCCTTTACAACCTACAGACTGCTTTCCCATCATTCATTTTACTTTATATAATTGTCATCCCTTTTCATTTCCCTTCTATTCAACCTTTTTTTGTCCTTCCTCTTATACCTTGTTGAGCCCGACTCTCCCGATAGAACATCATGCATCCTTGTTGATCATTTCCTTTTTATCTTTAATCTATCATCCTAAATACCCTTGTGCACTCTCTCACTTCCCAACACCATTCTACATCCTCTCAGCTCAAATGCACTTGTCACTCAGTTCGGGTTCTTACTCTCTCTTTCCCCTCTACCCGTTTCCAATCTTTGCAAAAGTCAACTCTTCATGTGGAAATGCTAGCTGTACTGTTTGAGTCACCTTTAAAACACAGACATGATGAGAAGAGGAATAACATTTGAATATATTCAGACTGTTGGTTTTAATTTATGAAATAACAACTAAAACCAAATACAATCTTTGCTTTCTGAAGAAAGCTTGGGAAAGGGCAATGTATTAGTGATATGATGCCATGAAGAATCCCTTTTCCGTACCTTTCCCTACCATTAAGTGGTCTCTCCTCTGGATGGACAAATATTGCCTTTGGCTGTTTCCATCATCATTATCTGATTTGCAATGTGCTGCAACATTCAACCAAGACTTATAATATGTACTTTTAAGATTTAGTCTCATAGTCTCGTCAGTAGGTTTATGAGCAACACTATTTATCTTGAGTAAATGAATAAATAAGACCAAATTGAAATAGGCAGTACAACTAAGAATTATGTTTACATAACTTAGCATTTTCTAATGTAGTTTCTGGCATTGTGTTTGAACTGCAGATACATGATACATCCTCACCAAACTTCCATTTTACAACACACATTTGTTCTGAATACTATGTTATAATGATATTTTATTCCACAAGATCTCTTGATATGAAAATGCCACAGTATTTCTCGTCAAGGTGAAGTTATGCCTTGCGAAAGGTTCTCTTGTTTCTATTTCAGTTTAAGCCATTACCATGAGCCCTGGACATTAATGTGAGTGCTTTAAGCTTAACATCCTGTACTAATGTTTTTTCCATACTCTTTTCGGATGTACTTAATTTGTCCTGTTGATGGAGTCAATTAGTAAAGACTGCTTGTTGCACTGGCTAAAAACATGTGGATACATGAGCTTTAAAGATGTTCCTAATACCTTAAAATATTTAGTGGCAGCATTTTAGTACCCTGTAGACATAACAAACTGTGAAAGACTGAGACAAAATACAAATAAAATTCAACAAAATTGAGATCTGTTTCTAATCTTTCTGTCTCCACAGAACTGAAGCACTATGTTTTTGTTTGCTTTTTTAGCTCTTTTCTTGTAGGAGTAGCATTTGTATAGCTCTACATTGAGAATAGATTTTTTAATACAGTTTTATATTAATGAAACATTATCCACTCCTGAAAATACAACAAAAGTAATTTCAGTGTTAGTCTTCCACTAGGACAAGAAGAGAGTGAAATATGCACAAGAACTACAATATAGATACATCTTAAAATATTTGAATATTGCATAAAAAATAAATATTTTTCCCCAGTCATTTTAGAAAGTGAAATGGTTATTTCTAAGAGATTCATGAAACGGATATCTCAAGCTTTTATTTCTTGCAATTTTAATGATTTTGGCTTACAGGTAAAGAAAACCTAAACTTCATTGTCTCAGAAAATTAGACTATCACATTAGACCAGTCAAAAAGGATGTTGTAAGCACAAATGTCAGGCTTTTGAAAATTATGTCCATTTTTATGCAGCCAGTACTTGGTTGGGACTCCTCTTGCATTAAGTACTGCATTAATGCGCTGTTGCAAAGAGCCTGTGGCATGTCACAGGTGAAATGTAAGCATAGACTGCTACCTTTAGGTTGGGTCTGGTGTCTCATCTTTCTCTTGACAACAGCCCATATATTTTCCATGGGGTTCAGGTCAGGGAAGTTTGTTGGCCAGTCAGGAACAGGAACAGCATTGCCATTGCATGAGCAGTTGATACCTTTGACATTGTGGGTATGTATAAAGTCCTGCTGGGAAATAAAATAAACATCTCCATACAGCTTGTCTGCAGATGGAAGCAGGAAGAGCTCTAGAATTTCCTGGTAGATTACTGCATTGACTGTGGTATTCAGAAAACACAATGGACCAATACAAGCAGATGACATGGCACCCACAACTATCATAAGCTACGTTTACATGGACATAAGTAGTAGGAATAAAGGAACGATGGGAATAAAAATGTGTCATGTAAACACGCCGATTGCAATAATGTGATCCGAGTAAGCCCAATTGGAATGAAATTATATCCTGAAGGAGACGGGTGGTTTATGCCGATTGACAATCCAGTCAGCAGGCATGTAAACACTTGTCAGGATCAAATTGCTCTGAATGTAGCAAGCTGAACTGAGTGCGCATGTGTGCCCCAGGTCAACGTGACGTATTTCCTCTTTGAGTGACTAGACACTTGTCGCATCCGAAAACATCTAATTATAGCTCCTATCTTTTGTTCCCAGCTCCTGTTGTCATAATTTGGAAGTGTCTGTTTATGGTTTTGATTTAGATTCATGTTTTTAATTTATTTATGCTCTATAGGTCTTGCCATATTATAGTATGTGGCATGGTAACTTGTCTGGATTTAAAAGCTTATTTTATCAGTGCTCCACATTTTCTGTATATTTGCCTGATAAGAACTAACCTCGTGCCCTGCTGCGAGCCTCTGTCAAAGTGAAGGCGTTGCGTGCAGCAGACAGGTGGACGGACATGCGGTGGTGCAGCAGAAGTGCCTCCTCTCATCTCCTCCGGTGTGCATTAGAGTGCTGCCCTTGTGGAGGCCCGTCTAACTTTCCAGGTAACAAACAAACCCATGCATTTGTTTCCTAAACCTCAGATGAAAAAGTTTGAACGTCACTTGCTTCAAATGTATCTAAGTACATTTAAAATGTAGCACTTAAAATAGAAAAAAAAATATTTAAATGTATCACATAGATGGCATTACTAAATTTGCTATAATGGTTTTCCATGACTTCTATTTGCATTTGTTGTTTTTATTGCAAATACAGAAGTCAAGTTAGCTCTGTCCGCTAAACATTTCATTTAAATACATTTTAGGCCAAATGAGCTGCGTACTGACTATTAATAATTCCTTTGATAAAGTTAATCAAATGTGAGGCATGTAGGCTAAGTTGTATTTTCTATTCCTGTGTGTGTGTAAAATATGACACGGACAGGGCATTTGAATATGTAAATAGCAGACATCTTGTCATCAGATCACAGGGCCTGTAGTTACTCTCATTAATCTTAACTTACCAATAATCTTTTTCATCATATGTCACACTGGCCTCATGCAGAAGTATATGATACTTCTTATGACCATATTCTCCGCTGTTGATTTAATTTTGACGACAAAATATTTTATAACTCTTTTTCTGATTATAGATTTAAGCTGAATAGTCGGTAGTTACTCTGAAGATAACTCATGTGACCTAGACTAGGTAAATCTTTCAGGGTCACTGTGTAAAAAAGAAAAGAAAAACAAACAAAAACGGGTAATGTAAGGTTCAAATTTGACCCAAGTTTAACTTAAAAGATGGTTGTGAGTTACTAATCTAACCTTTAATGAAGTTGTAGTATTTATGTTGCTTTATGAATCTTTCTACAATGCACCTTAGATGCATCCTTGTTTTGAGTTGATTTTTCCCCTGGTGGTGTGGCAATTCAATACTTTGTCCTGTTGATGCTAGTTTGATTGTTTGAGAAACCAAGCTGTAGTGTTGAACATTATTAAAAATCTTCATCAAACAACAAATGGCTATTAATTCAAAATAGGTATGTATACATGATGTTCAAGCTGTGCCTGTAATCCATCTCATTCGACAAAGGCAGCCTACAGCTCCATGTACTGGTGCTGCACAACTTGATGCCTATCCTGCACTTGAGCACCTGCCCCCCCTCACCCCCCCTACAATAAAAAAATGTCTGTGCACAACACTGATCATAGTTATGAATTTACAATCATAGCTTTTTATGGGAGGACAACCCGGTCTGTTTTCCAGGGCCCATGATAAGAGACGGGGGGATCTATCATCATGCTGGAGACATATGAGCAGTCAGTACAAAATGTTGTTTGGCTTAGCATAATTTATTTATTTTTACTTGACATCTCCACAAGCTGTTGCAAGCTATAAAAAGTTGCATTAGTTGGTAAAGTTTTCATCCAAACATTTTCTTTACCTACTTAATCCTCTTGAGGAATGCAGAAATATTAAAGGCTATCCCAATGGTTATGGGGCAACAGGTACAACTTGGACAGGTCATTACAGTTTTACCGGCCTCTTGACAGGTACAATTTTTGGTAATGACTATTTGCACACTTTTTTTACTTCTGAGATTGTCTGATGCATTCAGGCAATTGCACAGTAATTCACACTAATGTACATTGTTCTGTAATAAAGTGACTGCTATCTATATATGTTTTAACCTGCAAAGGAAAGAGTAAACCAGAGCATCCTAAGAAAACTTGAAAAGACCATTTAAATTTGATACAGAAAGGCCCTAATTAATCTTTTAGTCTTCATGCAGCAATCTAAGTGTTCAATATAAATGATCAATTTGGAAATTACAACATTTTACTGACCTTACCTTCCCTGTTTTATCGTTGTAATATTTACACATTGATGTGACTATTTTCCTCATACAAATTTATATTGTAACTCTATCATTCATAAATAAACCTGGCAGTCAAAAATAGATGAATTTAATGCAGTCAAAAATAACAAAAAATATTATGTTACTGGGTTTTTTACTGTCCTCGCTTATTAAATGTCCACAGAAAGACCAGGTTCTACTTTCTCCATGTTTCTTAAGAGGAGAAAGCAGTGGCACAAATTGCAGGGATGGGCCTTTCCATTGAAACTAGGAGATAAAGAAAACCACGTCTTAGCTGTGTATCTGTCAAAAGCCATCCATCCACTGTTTTGGTGTCTCTAATCCCAGATCAGAGGCAAACATTTTATGCGCATGTGAAGCATTAAAGATTGAAACACAATTGCATGGCACACCCTCTTCCCCAATCTCTTAACCCTGCCTCTCTTCCTCCACTCGTGCATGCAGGGACACACGCACTCACACACCCTCGCAACACACAAATAAGGGCAAACCTTAAAGAGAGGGAAAAAATCCAATGACAGAGGGTAAAGTGGAGAAGAACCAAAAGACTGAGAAAAGGCACCTCTCTCGTTGCTCCTGCCAGAGAGAGGCTGCTATATTACATAACACTCCAAGGGTTTGGTAGCTCACATGCTTTTAAGCAAGAAGCACACGTTCCAGTGCACCTGAAGTCTCATGCAAGGTGGGTGAAGACTAGAATAAAAATAAGTCTCATAAGGCGAGGCAGCAAAAGCAGAGGATGAATAATTGCAAAAACTAAAATTAATCTTGTGGAGAAAAAGTTCTCATTAATTTTTTTTGTCATTCATGATGTATTTAACATAAATAACCTTTAACAGTGTTTTGAAGGCTGTTTATAGAACCCATTTTAGTTGGAAAATATTTGGGTTTAACATGTATACTGATTAGCTCCAGTCCAACTTTAGCTTAAGGAAAATGTTAAAAATCAGGGTTGACAAGCTCATTTTGTCTCCCCCTATTTAATCACATTTAGACATCAATAAATATATATTTGTGGGCATTTTTTCACTTCTTTTCAACTGCAATTTCAAAAGTTCCAGATCAGGGGTCTTCAACCCTGGTCCTCAGGTCTCACTGTCCAGCATGTTTTGGATGAACCAAACCCAAATCAAATGATTGTGTGACCTCCTCAACAGCCACCAATGGCTGCAGAAGCCTGTTAATCCTCAATTTATTTAGGTCAAGTGTGTGGAGGATGAGAAACACAAAAACATGGAAGGCAGGGAGTCCTGACGACCCTGAATTTAAGATGCCTGTTTTAGATGGGAAGCAACAACATTTAGCTCAGATGGTTAGTATGGAAAACATTTTTTTTCTAAATATAAACTGTACCAATAACTTACCTAAATCGAGGATTTGTGCAAAGACGGTTTAACCTTCCTAGGTTATAGCGTCACATGGCAGATCAACTTGTGACCTATGCTAAAGACTGAATTAAGGATTGTGATTTATCTCTAAATGACTCTGGATGACTCTCAGCTTGTCACTTGACTTCTTCAATAATTATTTTCTTAACTGTCTAGTAAAAGCAATCAGCTTTGCATTGATAAAATAGCATTCTGTTCTCATTCATTTTAAGAATTAATTTAGTCTTTCCTTACAGAAGTGTGGAATATACCTACACCATACTTTGATTATATAAAGGTGTCTAAAAACTGGTGTACTTGGATATATTGCTTGATTTTTCTCTTAAGTCATGCTCTCCATTAAATTATAGTTATTTGTTGAAATACTGAATACTGTTTTGATTAACTGGCCTAGCAGTTAGAGCATTGTGCTTGTGTCATGGAGGTTCTGGGTTCAACTCCCACAGGCTGCCACTCTGGGTCCCTGAGCAAGACCCTTAACCCCAGATTGCTCCCCGGACGCCGCACAGTGGCAGCCCACTGCTCCCCAAGGGGATGGGTTAAATGCAGAGAACAAATTTCATTGGAATGTATGTTGCAATGACAACAAATATGATTAAAATTATTATTATAATAGAAGTCTAAAACAAAAATAACTTGAGATTTTTTTTTATATTCAATCAAAAAGTATAACTTTGTATATTTTCTTTTTTTTCTGAACTTCGTATATTTTCAAACAAAATTATTATTTCCATTGGTTTTGTTATCACAGAAACAAACAGAACCTCCTCTTTCTTAGTAAATCCTAATTTTATTATCTGTTTTGTTAAAGCATACCTATCCAGAAAAAGAACATTTAAAATTACTCATACAGTTTTCACATTTTGTTTTTAGCCCTCATATTAAAGTGGAACTCACACCAATGTAAAAGCATAACTCCGCCCCCTGACAAATTTTGAAAATGCCACCAAAGTGGGAAAGTGAGGGTTCAGCGGGGCTGTAGTCGGTATGAGGAAAAGTGACATGTTGAAACATGGAGCGACAAGGTTAACGTCTGGTGGTTTTGCCATGGATAGGTCTTTTGAGGTGGAGGTTAAGAGAGCATGACAGGCCAGAGCCTTATCAGGTTGAGCCGCTGGGTAACCAATGCCTGAAGCTGGCACTGCCAAGGCACTGCCAAGGCAACTCCAAATGCCACCGTATAACCTAAGAGAGCTGCACTTAGACGGTTTTAAGACAAATATTGCACAACTAAAGAAGTTCACACGGAAATCTAAAAAATGCACATTAATATTAGAGTAGCACCATTAAGGTACGTTCACACCAAATGCAAAGGCAATTGTTTTCATGTTCATGGCCTGCCATTGGTTGCTTGACACTTTGCCTCTCTCGCAAATAATTTACGCTGACAACATAGCCAATATTCCCCAAAACAACGGTGTTGGTGACACTGGGCCCACTAGTTCCTCCAGAGACTCACCCGGTTTGGAGAATACCACCTGTAGCTGCGTCTGGGTGTTGGTCACTCCTAGCGGGACTTCCATCTTTCCAGAACCCAGTTTGAGGAGCTGTTTCCCAATGTTGGGGGACAGATCACCCTCCGGGACATGAACTGCAGGTGCCTTTGGTCAGGAAATCCATCATTGCTCAATATAAATTTAGCCTATTTGCACTGTCTAAATATGTAATATATATAAAAAAAATATTTTCATGCTTAGATAAATGAACAAGGAGCGCCCTTATAGTGACGCAAAATAGAGCGAAGCAAATTTTGCTTCGCTCTATTTGCCTAAATGGCGTCATTTGCATTGCGGACTGTTAATTTGCTCCTGAATGTACCTTTACAAATGGATAACATGTAAATCACCTGCTCCATTCACCTTGTTCGCGTTCGGTGGGAATGTACCTGTAGGATTTTATACAGTTTATCAGCGAAAACATTTTAAATAATAAATAATGAAAACACTTTCTGTCAGGTGATTCACAGAAGCAGACAAACTAGTCATTTGTTTTCTTTTTATTTAAAGACTAATGCAGAGAATCAGGATTTACAGGGCCATATCATAACCAAAAGAAACAAAAAAGAGAACATCTACAGGTTTACCAATTCATCTACATCAATCACAACCCTCTATCAGTTTCACTGAACTACCAGCATATGTGGTGCATGTAGATATGTGAGCTTGTGTGCATTTCATGTGTTTTAATGTCCATACGATTTCAATCTTTTTCTGGTTTCTTTCACCCTAAATGACCTTTTGTGCTTTAGAAAATTACTATTTTTTTTATTTCTTTTAAGTGGAAATCAGAATACATTATGCTTGATTAAAAATACAAGAAAAAAAAATCCAGTAGCTATCAAGGAATAACCAAAAGAAAGCATATGCTGATGAAAACTGCAATGGACCCGTAAGTATGTGGTATTTACATATATGAAATGGGTGAAGGTAATAGTAGGAAGCTCATGGCTGTACTGTGCCTCATGTTTCACATTCTGAAGCAATAAATATAGCAAAACCAGACCTGCAAAAAAAGACAATATATACTTGGAAATGGTTTTTAGTCTTTGTCTCTTCTTTCTTTGATTACTTAGGTAATATGCTTCCAATGCAAAACTCTCAAACTGTAGAAAATTCACTTTTTTTTTTCATTTTACCTTGTAAAGCCAAAAATTATGTAGTATCTTTGAGTTATCAAATTAAGGAAATAAGAAATATTTTCTTATATCAAGTAACATGTCTATGTCCCCTCACTTTTGCTATCAAAAAGAATAGAAGAAAATCAGAAAAAAAATTGTACTTAAATGCAGATTTTGACAACAAGGTACTAAGGAGATCTTGTTACAGTTTTGCTCCTGATTTTTTTTTTTTGGCTCAATCTCTTTATTGCACGACCCTGGATAAAAAGTGCAACTGACAATGAAAGCCATTTCCCCCCTCAACCAAAGACAAATCCAAAGCACAAACAAAAGAGATAATCCACTGTGTTCTTCAATGTCACCCTGTATGGCCATTGTTTGAAGGAAAAAAAAATAAGCTAATATGTGTGCAGCTGATATAAAAGCTAAGCTATTTTCTTTATTTTTTCATTATAACTTGTAAATCTAAAGCTTAATGGTAATGGAGAAAAAGGTCAATGATGTGGTTCGAAGCTGTTCTTGCATAGCACAAAGCCGACTACATGAATTTAATGTTATTGTTCTTTTTAAATGTGCAAAATGCATAACAATAGATTGATAATACAAACAATATTCATCATATTTGCTAGTATCTTCAATAATATAATCAAATGCTGTATGTATTATGTATTTTACATATGTATATATCTATATATATATTTCTTCATGATAATAAACATAAATACATTTTTTTTTTTAATTCAAACATCTTTGTACAACTCTGTATCCTGAACCTTACAGTTCCTTGACCCTCTGCTTGTAGGTAAAGTGGCCGTGAACAGTGGACTGCTTGCATATGCTTGCAAAAGTTTTCCATTCAGGGATAAATTTAGAAGTGATCATAACGGTGATGCCAATATAATAGAAAAACAGCTCTAATCTCTTCTTCCTTTCAATTCTGGTAGGAGTGTGATCGTTTAACAGCACAACACAAAATGTAATCCCCTGCAAAGTCCTCATACACCTTGAACCTTTCCACAGTTTGTCACAATACGACCACAAACTTGAACGTATTTTAATGAGATTTTTTTCGGATAGACAAACACAAAGTGGCGCATTTTTAAGAGCTTGAAGGTAGATGGCACAAGGCTTTTACAGATAAAAATTTATTTATATTCAACCCTTTTACTCTGATTCTCTCGAAAAAAATTCCAGTTCAGTCAATTTCATAAATAGAGTTCACCTCTCTGTACTTTAATGTCATTATATACCCAGTGTTTTTTGTTTAAAAAACCTAAGAGGTTTTGTCTCAAAACAGTAGACAAAAAAACGGCATAAAGATCCTGAAACTAAATAGTTGGGTCGGAGATGGAGTTGGTGTGAGATTATAAGCATGCTTATATTTAAAAACAATATCCCAAGCTTTTGCCATCTCATGTAATACTGATAAATGCACCAGAAAACAATAGCATTACCATGAGGAAATATGGTTTTGGTGGGTCCTGGAAATAGCTTTTCATAGATACTTTCCATCCCTTCCGATTGATCTTGAGCTATTTTGCAAAAAGGAATATAAATACCTCAAAGGGTTTTACATAATAGCGATTTTATAGGGGTCGAAAACAAGTGTGTTCCACTAAAACAATAATATTAATAATAATTTGAATCACTTTCCTAATGTCCTACTTTGTGTTGGTCTATCATGTAACGTTCCAATAAATTACCTTTAAGTTTGCCAGCACAGCAAAATATATAAATGTTCAAGGGATATTGATAGTTTTGCAAGGTTTTGTACAGATAGCCCTCCACAGTTCTTATATGTGTGGCTTAGTTCAATCTCCTGTAAAATACATTCAGCACAGCACACTGAGAAGCTGCAAAGCAGCACCGTGGTACTCTGCTTTCATCAAAGAGTGTCTGAAATGAAGCTAAGGGCTTCACAAAGCAAGATGGTGACACAAAGCCTGCCATTTTTTACCCACATATCAAAAGTATGTAATAAATTTCAATGTCCAGCACGCATGATACCACAAGAACAGATGGGTCAGTGCAAAGCTACAATGGATATCACCCCCAGACTGAGTGACAGGTTCAGGTCCTAAGGAAAGCCCTTACTAATTGATATTGCTACATTAACATAATTTAAAATTGGACTGTTTAGAAACCTTTACATGTCACATCACAGGAGAAGCATTTCCTAAAAGTCTGTGTTGTTTTTTTTATCTAAAAAATGAAAAGGAAGCAAGCAATGTTCTAAACCCGAATGAAAACATTCTTTTCACTTTAGTTTCTGTTGGTTGGAAGAGGGATTGACATCATGCTACAAAAATATATTCATCTTCATCCCTATCGTAGAACTACAAGACAAGTCCTCTGTGTGGAACACAGCGCCGACTAACCTAAGATACAGTGCCACTTCAACTCATTGTCTTTTTCCCCCTTTTGTCTCTTTCGTTCTCTCTCCCTGTCTCTCGCTGTTGCTCACCGAACAAGCAGCAACAAAATGACTCCAAACGGGGCATGTGATACTGAAAGGCAGTGTAGCTGGTACTTTCTGAGTATTTTGTCTCAATTTTCTTTCCAGTGAATCTGGAAACTGTAGTAAACGTGGTCAGCGTTGGGATTCAGTGGGATGGAAAATAAAGATGTGCCGTCAATCCACAAATCCATTGCACCTTCAATTCTGGAAATGATAAAGGCACTTCTCCCCCATCTCAATGTGCCCCATCACTTTTTTTAACTGATGCTATCTAAACCTTTCTACAAATGCTGTTTCAGCAAAGGAGGCCCAAGCTTAAATAAGCATAACTAAAAACAAAAGGTAACAAAAAAAAGTTAAATAAACCAAACAAAAGTACGAAAATGCCATGTTTAATTCTGATCATTTGCAATGGTTCTACAATCTTGCTTATAACTAGCCATCATTAGAAAGGATTTTTTTTGTTGTTGTTGTCGGTGTGGTCACAAACACCCAGCTGAATAACATTTAAATTCAGTTTGAAACAGATTTGGCGTGGAATGTTGACCAGGTGAGAAACAGTCACTCAAACATGAATGATCTCAGTTTATGCTCTATTTGTAGAAGGAACCATAAAGATAAACAAAGTGGAAAAAAAAGTTTACCCATCTGTTGATTTGGTAAACACCCCTTTAGTTAGACTTTGCTAAGCTTAATCATAATAAAGACATCTCTAACACTTGATAATATTTACAATGCAGTGAAAGGAAATCCATATATTTTCAGTTCTGTATACAGAGATGATTTAAACTTTGTATGTTTTTTCCTCTAAATAAACGGTGTCCACTGAGACATGTTTTATTGCTATTGCAGAAACAATAAAATATATATATACTTTTTTTTTTTTTTTAAAGAATGACACAATCTAATAAACGTTCTATCTAGAATGGAAGATATATTTTAAAAATAATGAGCGTAGCACTGGTGACATCAAATACCCCAAGCCATCAGTCAACACTGGTCTGAATTCTGAATAAACAAATGTAAATCATAAGATCTCCTGCCCATGCATATTCACAGGTGCCTTTTTTTACTGTCTGTAATTCCATGTTTTAAAATGGGTTAACAAAAACAAAGAAACGAAAAAGGGAGGTACTCAAACAAGAACACATTTAACACTGCCCCAAGAAAAACTCAGGCTGTGAAGTTGTAGAATATCATTCTCTTAGCTAGATATTTATAGTAGCATTTTGTAGTAGCATCCTCTCAGACCTGAACAACACCCTTTTAAAAGTCTGAATTAATCTTCTTTTCTGTATTGTGTTTCTTTTGAAATCTTCAAAATTTTGGTAAACATTGAAGCAATGCAACAACTGGATATTCAAACCAGAGTGGACGCAATGTTTATCTCAAAATAACCACTTTTTTTGTAAAAGGAATTAAGAAAAACAAATGAATTAAAAGAACAACAAAAAAAGATGGATTAGGTGTGATTGACCCCCTGCAATTTGGGCTTCTTATTCAAGTAGGTTGCCCAGTAGACCAAGTTAAAGGTTCCAAAGAGCAGAGGGAAGGCTATTCTGGCAATCCTGTCTATCTTGCTCACACTGTTAAAGGTCTTCTTGGCCTCTGGGGGCTTGGGTTTTGGCTCCTCCTTGGGCTCATCTGGTGGTGGAGGAGCGCTTTTGGCGATTGTGGCCAATCCAGGGTTCCTGGCAGGATTGGGTGCGAAGGGTGTAGCAGTGGGAGGTGGGTAGGCCGTTGTGTTGTTCTTCTTCAGGAGAGACTCCTTCTTCTTCTTTTGCTGATTTTGTTTTTTAGGGAAAGATTCGTGGGGAAAAGCGAAACAAAAGCAAATATTTAAGTTTACACAATGCACAAAATGTTTCAGATAGATTTTTCTTCTCTGGCTATATAGGTGTATCTCAAATTAGAATAACATTGAAAATGTAATTTATTTCAGTGACTGAATTCACAGAGTTCATCAAAATATATAGATTAATTACAAGCTTACTGATGTTTATATATCTTAATTACGATGATTTTTCTGTATAAAGATAATTAAGACATATTTATTGACCTAGAAGAGTTTTATGGGTAAGGCTGGATAAATTCACAATGTGTGGCAAGAAAGCACAAAGAAATACATAAATAAATATATAAATAACCATATGTGCTTTTAACATATAAGGACTTCTAATTCTAAGTAAGTCATATTTATTTATTTAAATGTGTATTTTAAAAATCTTGAGACATTATTTTTAGAGATAAATGTAGTCATGGAGAGTAAGGCATGTGTGGGGTGAAGGCTGGCCCATTAGATGAAAGCTACGAGATAAGCGCCATATTGATGGAGGAGACGGTGTCAGGTTTGGGAATTTTAGAGTCTTATCTTTTTATGGCCGAAGTTTTCAATATCATTTGAATGAAAAAAATATAAATGTGCATGTATACATGTTTATTAAACAGTGTATGTGGCACTTTGGCTGTTTCAGAGAACAGTTCGTTTTCTCATGAATTTAACTCGCATCCTTGAAACAATTATTATAGGATAAAAAAGGGCGTTAGATTGCTCTGTTCTCTAGCTGAAGGAAACAGTGCGGCACTGCTAACTACAGCGTGCAGACAAGTAGAGCAGAAAGCACAAGATGAACACTAAACTATTAATGTTCATGTCATGTTTCTCAAATAGCATATTATATTAGATGATGTGGAGAGTGCAACAAAATGTTCTCCGTCCAAACCAACATGCCATGCAATCATTGTAAATGTTTATCCATTTAGGACTCCTTAGAAAAATGTGTGCGTGTAGTTTTTATTTTTATTTTTTATATAATTTTGACTGACTGGACTGAAGAAAAATTATTTGAGAGCTGAAAACATAATTTTGTTTATATTCAAGATAGTCCTTTAAACCACTTTTAAACCTTATGTCAGATATAGGCAATTCAAATTTGAGTTAGTCTTTTGAAAAGCACTTAAAGTTAATGTAAAAGTAGGAAGGTTCTGCTGTCCCACTCATAACAAATCAAATAATAGGAAAGACATATATTACAGTAAAACTACCGTAATCAAGCTTTTCAGAAATTGCTTACAATAGATTGTATAGCTACAAGGTGGAAATCTGTTTTGATTTTCCCAGTACACATCGACTTTGTTATTTCAGAAAAAACAGATCTTGAGTAAAGATGTACCATTGTATTTTTTTTTCTTTTTCAACTATATACAAAAAACAAACATCTGCTAATACATAAAGCCTTTTACAATGCATACGTACCTTCTCAGGGACCACACTTTTTCCATCCCACGCATAACCCCTCTTGGTGAAGTAGTTCACTGTGGCAAACTCGATGAGGGCGGAGAAGACAAATGCGTAGCAGACGGCAATGAACCAGTCCATAGCTGTGGCATAGGCCACTTTAGGGAGAGAGTTTCTAGCACTGATACTGAGAGTGGTCATGGTCAGGACAGTTGTCACTCCTGCCGGGAGACAAAGCGAAAAGAGCAATGAGGGTTATGTGGAGTAATGCAGGAAGAATGTCAGTTGTAAACAGAATGAAGAAGAAAGATAAAACGAGATGAATTTAATTCTAACTTTGACAGTACTATTATCCGGAAACAAAGAGACTTTTGAAGTATCCCTATTTTGGAAGTTGGAAAATGAATGTACTGTGATCGAATGATCAGATTTAAAGACATTTTGTTCATTTCAAATACGTCAGCAGCTGACACACAGCCTTGCAGTTTTAGTCTTTGTATTGTGGAGGTTTGTATACCAGAGATGCATGGTATTTAATTTTTACACCCACGGGCTCTACTGTTGTCAGCGCTGTTGCACTGATGCAAAAAGGTACTGGCCCAGGTTTATATCTTGGTTAGGGCCCTTTTGTATGGAGTTTGCATGTTCTCTAAGTGCATGTATTTTGGGTTAATAGGTCCCTCTGCATTGCCCTTAAATACAAGTGGTAGCCCTGGTTGTCTCTGTGTTGCCCACTTATGAACTTACGAACCACCCAGGGTGTACCCTGGCTCTTGTCCATTAAGCACTTGAGATAACCACCAGTATAGAAAATTAATTAATACACACTGGTTTGTTTAAATAACTGTAAGTAATAGCTGTCCATAAATGTCTAGGATCTTTAAGCTTTTTCTTAAGTAGAATTAAGCTGTGTTCTTTTATCCTGGACCATAAAAAAGAAAGAAATTAAGAAAAAATACAAGGATTTATGTTTAACTCTGTACAAATATACTCATCCAGCATAACATTATGACACCACAATATATGTGTCTATGCACCCATATATATGCCATATACAATATAATACATTGTGATGCACTGCCTATTCTGACACCTGGCTATCAGAAACAACTTATTTTGGATTTTAATTTAAAGCAACTCATATGCTACATTAGACCACACAGGCCACCCTTCGTTCCCCATGCATCAATGAGCCATGACCACCATTAACCTTGCCATCATCAAGAGGAGCAGATTTGGAATTGCTCTGACCCTGTCATCCAGCCACCAAAATATCCCTTTTTCAAACTTGAAAAAAAAAAGAAAGAACAAATCTTATTTTTCCTTCTCTAAGAAATCAACTTCAAGGACACAATGTTCACTCGGTACTTAATATAGCCTATTAACACGTGTCATTATTAAAGGGAATTTAGTGTTCATGACAATGTCAATGGTCATGATATTATTAGTAATAAATGTAGACTTTAACCTAATTAAACATAATGTTTTGATTTCCTTCTAGCTATAATCCTGAGATTAGTTTCCTGGAAAAGCTGAAGGACATTTCACTAACATTGTGCATTCCTAATTTATACACGAGAAAGCACAGATGACTCATGGCTAAACGTACTGATTACCAGAGTTGAAAAGCACACATCTTGTTTTTCCTAATTTAGACCTTCAGACTTTTTTTTCTTTTTTTGCAATTACAATAATGATTATGACAAAACTTGTATATTGTATTTTGAAATAAAATGGTCTGACACAGAGTGCACTGCGTCTCAAATCTAAAAAGTCATATTGCTCTACTAAATCAGCTGAGCAAGGTATGATGAGCCATTATTAAGCAGTGGAGTAACTGGGTCAAACCATATCTAATAGAGTGGAGCTCATTTTAGAACAAGCAACTGCAGATGCTTAGACCCCGAGTAAAATCAGCCTGAACTATCATGAAAAACAGCTGGTTTGCGGATATAATTATAAACATATAATTTATAAATTATATGCACAAAAAATAAATCCACACACACTACATGTTGATTATGGTTACATTCAAACATATTTTCTTAAAAATGTTCTTTACTGATACACATGACTCTATGTACTTGAAACTGTAGACAACATTATCATTGATAATAACACTAACAACAATAAGTAATAAGTACATATGTGATGGATTTGCTATCTTTGCATAATATGAACAAAAGTGACCATCCAGGTCATGCAGCTCTTATTTATAACTATGGAGTTTAGTCATGCATTTGGGACAATCAAATAAGTAGGTCAAGTATATTAATGCTAGAGGATTTTGTTTTTTAAAGCTACTTTATTTTGTATGTCAGTACAGCTTTTCACATTATTTACTGACTGACTGATACGGAGAACAAAAATAAAGAATACCCGGTTACCCTGATAAAATAAAATGCAGAGACATATCCTCTTATAGCTAAATGTATACCATTATGTGTGTGAATACAATTTAAATGCAGAATTTACACCCAAACATGCCCAGCACAGCATACAGTACTGAGCTCATATGTGCAATCTTGACTTACTGGAAAATGGAAATATGTACCCAAAATTCATTTGCTACTTTCCATCTTATTATAGTATAGAGCTTCTAACACCGGGCTTGATGTTTTTTTATCCATGTTGCTGCGCCATTTTAGTTTTTTGTAAATATAAATTACATAAATTGTGATGTACAATGAAAAAACTATGTTGAGGTAACAGTTCAAATCCTGTTAAATATGGGAACATGGTTTCAACATTTGCTGGCTGACTGTGACTCTTACACAGAGCTATCGTTTGGACAGCACAGAGTTCCCCGCTGGATACCTGCAGGATAAAAAGGGGATAGTGCCTCTGCTTCAGCCAAAAAGAGCTTCGCCTAACATCCACTGCATATGAAATGGGAATTACAGAAGTGAGAAGCATGAAAGGAAATATTTTGAGGGAAAAACGAGCTCTAACTCAACAGTATACGGAGCCTTGGATAGGCGCTCACGCCCTTTGAGTCATTTCATATTTTGACACATCACAATCACACGCTTCAGTGTATTCTGTTGGGCTTGAATGAGATAGACGTACACAAAAAAGCACATAATTGTGAAGTGGATGAAAAGGATACATGTTCACAATTGTCAAAAATCAAGATATAAATAGTGTAAGATGCAGCCATTTCTTGTTAGAGGCCACCTAATTGATAAATAAAGTCAAGCTATCTGCATTTTAATCTCAGTATACATGCAGCCGTTCTATATAAAGGAATGAGAGGTTTGTTATGGAACATTAGTGAACAAACAGCATATTGAATACCAGGGAACACATCTGATAGAAATAAAGTTGAAAAGCAGTTTAAGATAGGTTCATGGTTTTAAAAGCCATAGCCCAAGCTTTGACCAACCATTTTACAATTTAATGTCCAAAAAATGAAAATACTATCTGCAAACTGACTAAGACATGGAAGTCCACTTTAACTGGGCAAGGATAACATTAATTAGTGAAGCAGCCAACAGGACCTTTATAAGTCACAGGGAGCTGATCAAGTGGGAAAATCATTTGGCAAGAGGACTATTAATCATGCTCGGCACTAAACAAATCTTTTCAAAAATGTGGCAAGAAGACATCAATGAAAGTCCTAGATTTGGTCTCCCTCAAGTCAGTAGGGGATACAGGAAAGAATGTGGAAAAGGGAGCTCTGGTCCGATGAAAGCAAAATATGACTATTGGGCCTACATAAAAATGCATTGTGTGACTGAAGACTATCTCATGACAGGACCCTGTAAAAACAATATCCTCACAAAGAAATATGGTGGTAGCAGCTTGATGGTATGGGGGATCATGTTCTTCTGCACTGACAGGAAAGCTAGTCTTACTTGATGAGATGATGGATAGAGCTAAACACAGAGTGATCCTTTACAAAACCAGTTGGAGGGAGCAAATTACTTCAGTCTCGGGTGGACAGTGATCCTAAAAATACAGCTAAAGCTACAAATGATTTGGTTTAGATTTAGATCAAAGCAAATTCATTTGTAAGAATGGCCCAGTTAAAGTGCTGATCAATCTGACAGAGATTTAGCTACATAGCCAAGGATGGGCAAAAATGTTAATTCCATTTAATTTAGATGGGTAAAACTGGTGGAGACATACTCCAGATGGATGGCAGACATAATTGCAGCCAATTGGTTTAATAATGCATCAACTCAGGGGAGGTTGAATAAAACTGAAAATTACACTTCATAGTTTTTTGCTTGTGAAAAAGTTTTGTGTTGATCTATCACATAAAATCCCAATAAATGTACGTTTTTCATTGTAATTTAAAAAGTGTGCAAAAACCTACATTTTAAAGTAGATGCTCAATCCAAAATTAGTTTTGGATAGTATCGATAATTGGAAGAGAGGAGACTTAAGGGCAGTGACATGATGATATTGAAAATACAATTTTCACATCATAGTTATTATGCAACCTTTTCTTCATCTGTAAATCATACAATACTGACAGTTTGTTTAAACTAGAAGTTTTTTCTAAGCAGAAGCTCCTTAATGTTAGCATCCTTGTGCATGTGCTGTGATTTTTCACAATAGGACCAAGAATTCACCTCCTCTTCATCTATCCCGCCCACATACTTATGTGAATAAAGGAAAGATGGTGGATTATTATTATTTTTTTACTTTTTTTTTTACTTACTCTTTTAAGTCTTCCTAATTCAACACATAATTTTTTTTTCAGTTTTGTTCTTTTTTTTGTTTTTAACACTTTGGGCTTTACACAATTTTCAGCTGCATTTGAAGAAAAACGAGTGAGGACAAAAATTGGCCTCCTGAAACATACACCCTTCTTATATGGACACGCTGTATCCCTATAAAAGCTGCGTGTGACTAATTAGGAGCGAGACCAGACTGCCCATATGTCAGTTTGTTTACCAGTAAATCAGCCGTTTAATCGGAGGAGGATGAATGCACCACCTCTTGGTGTTACACAACTCCTTCTAAAAGTGCTGTCATTCTTGTTATCTCCTATAGTTTACCCTGTTTGACAGGCTCTGTTGTCATGGAAACAGGTCTCCCATTTTCTGCAATGTGCACCATGGGTTGGAAGAAAAGGCAAAATAAAAGATTTTGGTTTTGCAATAAAAAAAGGGCATTAATTCAACACACTGAATAATAAGGAATGGTCTGGGCTTTTGCTTACACACTCTAATGTGTTTTGAGGTTGTGAGAGCACAACTGTTTGCAGTTTTCTGCAAACATCTAAATGTACGTGTGGGTGATTGACTAACAAGGCCCAGGTGTGTTTTTTTTTTTTTTTTTTTTTTTTTAACTAGAGGGGGGGAAATATTTTCTCCGTGTCAGCTCAGAGACTGGCATACACAGGAATCATTTAGAACATCGCCCAAATGATACTCCAGAACATGACTGAAGAGCTGGTTTTAAATGACTATTTCATATGTCGCAAGTAACACACTTGAGGCTGTGAAGGGTGATAATGAGCAAATCCACTGACCTGGAATAATTCAACAGGATTATTGCAGATTATTAGATTAGAAACCATCATATTGAGAGTTCCTTCCAATAAAATTATATTTCACTTATACATGATGTCTGCGGCATGTATATGCTTTTTTTGTCTTTATTTACAAGGACACTTTCTTAAAACACACACACACACACACATACATACACAACAGTTAAAAATGTCAAGACATGGAGAAAAACAGTGGGAGAAAAAAAAATATTTACATGCTACAATGATGAATTGCGCTGAAAGCAAAACAACTGGTAGGGTTTACTGGCAATACTGCTCCAGTCAAGGAAAAGATTTATATGACTCGATGCCCCAATCCCCAGGTGTTTGATTATTTTAGTTTTAGGTTCTGGGGATTGTGTGCCTGTCAGTTGTTCACCTTTTAGTATTATTTCTTATTCTGTAGATTCTGTACCTTCCTTCCTGGTTTTCTGTCATTATTTATTCTATTCATTATCGATTTTGTTATTCACTCCTGTTCCAGTTAAATCCTTATTGCCTTGCCTCTGTATTTAGTTCAGTCATTAGTGTGTTTATTTAGCTATTGAGTCTCTTTATTTATTGTACTTTTTGTATGCTCTTTAGATTGTGTTTCCTCCCTGCCTCTGTCCTATGATTGCTCCCCCTTTCCCTCTGTTCAGCCTTCACTACTTCAACCTGTGCTTTCATTATCATCTGATTACCACCACCTGTTCCTCATGCCTTCATTTTCCGTCTCTCCTCCCAGTATTTAGGCAGTTTTGATTTCATGTTCAGGCCACTGGGTCATTGATTTTTGTTCCATGTTTCACCTGCTTTCTGTGATTTCCCTAATATTTTTGTGGACCCCTTCTGTACGTTTAATCTTTTTTTTTTTCATATAAAAAATGCCTCCAAACTCTGCTCTGCATTTTGAGTCTTTTAAAAACCAAAAACATGACACTCTATATACCGAGGGTTAAAGATCAGCAGCTGATTTTCAGTAAATATGGTACAAATAAATGACATCTTCATTATATATGTCTGAATAAGTCAAAACATATTGTAATGTAGCTGTGAGTGAGAATAATCAATCTAATGGACCATCATTACCCAGTTGTAATGTAAAACAGACGTAAAATGTACGAAACTCTCCATGATCACAAATTGTACCAAAGGTCAAATGAGTCTTCAAGGTAAGGGATGAAATTGTTACTTTTTGTTCTGACACTTGGTTATTTTATCTTTTAAAACTCTGCTGTATTAGTCACGACCTCTGAATAACATATTTCTGCTAATCTGACAAATCTCAAGCAAGCGAATAAATGTCCAGGCCCTGCATCACATGAAAACTACAGACAACACCCTGTCAGCGAGAGCAAGGCTCCAGGATAAAGCTTTTGTATTTCTGTCACGCTTAGTGGTTCCAAGCAGACATGTCTCTCAAACGATGTTTTGACTGAGAAAACAACCAATCAAACATGACAATCAAAATGTGGGTCAAAAGTACAACTGTGAAGCGAAAAGCCTGCTGACTCAAAGCACACCCGGTCCTGTATGTGCATCATAAACCATGTGTCTGGATGCTGGAAAGTCTTTGCAAAGAAGATGGTACGGATGTTGAGATTTAAAGATGAAAATACACATCCAGTTTGAGAGCTTACTCATGAATTATTCAATGGCTTTTACTTCCTAGAAGCCAGTGGGAGGATGTGAAGAAACAAGGTTTCGTGTCTAACCACAGATCCATCCAGGTGTCACAGAAATGCATAAAATAAACCCTTTATAACATCTCAATATGCAGGTGTGCCATTTGATTTATCAAAACATGTACTGCCTTCTACTCCTCTGAGAGAAAAGTTCTCACCTAGGAGATGATGTAGACCCAAGCTCTAGATGGAAAATTCAAAGGCACTCAAATTCTGGAATATTTTTGTCTTCTATTCTTTCTGATTACAGAGATCTTATACACATTTTATTAGCTAGCATAAAACTCTAGTAAAAAGGGAAAAGCAGAGTTTACCTATAGTCAAAATAGTGTATCTTGGATTTAAGCGTGCAGTTTACTGATGTAATTCCAGCACATTACAGGCGGTTTTCAGTAAATTAGAATGCCACAAAAAGGTTTATTTCTTAGTATAAGTAATTCTCAGTTCAAAAATAAAGATAATTCAGTATGCAGAGGCATCACACACAACATGCAATCTTCAAGCATTTATGTATTTCTAATCATTTTGAAGATCATGTCTAAAGGGCCATAGTGCAAGTTTAAAGTTGTTGTTTTTTTTCTCTTTCCCATAAATGCCCTTACAATAGCCCGACGTGTAAAATGAGTTATCCTATATTTATTGCAGTTGCCTCTATAGGCTCCATTAGTCAGTTCATGAGAGAGCGAATTGGGTCGTATTCTCTGGGTGTGAGTGTGACGCGGTGCACGGCCTCCTTCACCTGGCTACTCTGTTGAGTTTCTGCCGTCATTGACGCATTAGCGACAGAACATTATAACTTTGTTACCTCAGAAGACATTACGCCTCAAATCAAAAGACCTGTGCAGTTGCCGTGGCAGATCTGTTTCCGCTTCTCGCATGTTCATACTCAACACTGGTGTCATTTGGCGTCTCGCCAGAGGGGTCAGACATCTGGAGAAAAAATCTGGATCTTTTGCTGTGCTAATGAAATCTCAAAATTCAGTTTCTCTGCAAATTATCGTGTTAAATTTGTACAAAAATGTCTTATTTTCTTCAATAATAATCAATAATCCACTGAATCTGAGGTTTGGTCAGATATGTTGGGTGGCCAACCAAGTGCAGTGAAACCATGGACATTAAAGCCAGCGTGCTTTTGCCATTTTTTCCAGATGCCAAGTTATACTGGAAAAGAAAATTGCCATCTCCAGAAAGCTTGTCGGGAGATGGACACATTAATTGGTCTAAGGTGTCTTGGTAGTTGATTTGGAGCTTAAATAAGTAGAGCAGCTCCCAGAAACAACATGGCTTTTCAATCCGTCACTCAAAGCGGAAACTTCTCACTAGACCTCAGCAGCTTAAAAAAATGACACTCTACTCTGACTTTGAAACTTGATTTCTGTATAAAATTTAAAATGTACTTTCTTATGGATTGAATGGTTCACAGTGTATGCTGAAATCTTTGGAGTAATACATTTGTTTTCTTTTCTTGTCTTAGAATTTTGGATTTTCATTAGCCACAAACATCATAATTCATTGGAATTAAGACTTGAACTATATCACAATGTGTGCAATGAATCTGTGTAACAAATGCTGTTTTTGTGATTTGCTGAAATAAGATGACTTTTTGATATTCCAAACTATTGAGATGTATTTGTTTAGGTGTGTGAGGCCAGATTGTTTAAAATCAGTCTATTTACATTACATGTAAACCCCTGGGTCTGAGGCTTGATGAAGTGAGCTGCAATTATAATTTTGTGAATTTTCAAACTTCAGTTGCATCAAATCTTTGCCCTTTTGCTTTCACAAATCTTACACAAATGCTTAAAAAAATACAATTGAATGCAATCACTTAACATCCAGCTGTTATATTGGTAGTTTGTGCTTATAGGTAGTTGCTTTTAAAGCAAAAATCAGGATTAATTAAAATACTGTCTACATGCGTACATGTAAATTAGTTTTTGTTCTCATGGAAGTATGATGATAATGAGTTGGAACTCATAATTGCATAATGAGCACATTAGGGTTGGATTTCATGAAACAAGTGAATGATCGTAGTGGTTCTGTGGGGACTTATCAAGCAAATTCTTTTGCATCCCTCAACCAGTCTCAAGAAGGAAGTGGTCTTTATGGATATGTCAACATTCTTGCTGTGTCATTTCCACTCCATGCTTTATCAATAACACGTGCCATGAGGGCAATAATAAGTGCCATGAGGTTGTCTGTGGTTTGTGTCATCTCTGATTATCAGAAAAGGGTAAATAAAGTAAAAATGTGGATTGCCGTGTTGATTTAATGACTGTGCCGATCACCACAGCTGCAGGGTATAACTGAAGCAGATGAACACAAATATTTCTGCAGGACTCCCAACAATGTCAAGCGCAACCACAGGCGTATAACCACCATGCTCGCATGTAACAAAACAAACATGCCCGGCTCACAGCTGTGTGCAGATGAGTGGATGTGTAAAAATATCTCCACATGCACACCCAGTACACACTCACATACAAGGTACTATTGCTTAATGAGCAGATACATTAAACAGCATAATGGGAGTGCCAATAAATCCCAAGCCAATTGCTTTTAAAGTGAAAGAGAAGGAATCAAGCTAATCTTTCGAGCCCTGCCCCCCATGACAGTCAGAGTCAGAGAGATAGAAAGGAATATGGAAGGGAGGGAGGGAGTTAGGAGGATGGAGAGCACCATATCAACACTATCAATGGCTGTTTCCTTTCGGGTTTCATTTGGAGTCCAAGTAAATAAATTGCTTACAGTTTTCCACTACACCAAACTAGCTATAAAGTAATCAGCCTCTTAATCGGCACTGTGATAAATAAGATAACTTTACCCACTGCTGTGTTTTTAAATTGCCTATTCATCTACAGGGCAGGCTTTAGGGGAAAAATAGTGCATAGCCTTTGCTTCATAGTGACAAACTGTAATTTAAAGAGTCATTTTAGTAGTAAATTTGTTCACATCATTGCTGTGTCTTTGTCATGTTTGGACACCTGATCACCTCGGTGGAAAAAGAAAATCTTACAGTATGACAGTGGTTATTTATCTGTAGTACTGGCAAAGCATTAGATGCATGTTAATGGTTGGTAAGAATTACAACAGGAACAAACAAAGCTGTGAATTGGTGTCAGTGGGAGAAATGTCTTTTATGTGTCTTTGTAGTTTAGTATTTTCTCCTACAGTGAGCCATATATATATATATATATATATATATATATATATATATATATATATATATATATATATATATATAAAAACACAATTTGTATTCCTGCAGGCTTTATCAAGATAGTATCAGAAATTAACCTCTTGTTTCCGTTTACCTTCTCCCATTGTTTTCTGTGTTTTCCTTGCCTATAATCCCACTACACTTTATTTCTAGGCATGACTCACTGCGTTGATCCTGGTGTATAACTCTTGGTACACCTGTGGATCATAAAACTGGTTTCTGCTGGCTACAAAAAAGGCATACCAAGCTTCTCTCACTTCAGCTACCTAAGTCTACCTCAGGCAATACTAGGGGTTTAAGATAAAGTTTAGGATAAGCCAGGTCGAAACAGCGATACCTTTGGGGATCTATGTCAAATGTACTATCTTACAAAACTCTTGTACCTCCACAGATATGTTTGTTAAGTGATTTAAAAGAAAAAAAATCAGTGGAAGGGTTTCTGACCAGAATGCATGTCATTTACACCATGCTGCAACAGTCTGTAAACCCATTACCTGCTGATGAAAATTGTGGAGTAGTTCTTTGGATCTTTCCTCTCTACTGTGTTATAACTAAGTTAGAGTTAGGCCAATAAACAGAGGCATGAAAGGGGATATGAGAGGTGGAGAATGTAGAACTGTGATCAAATCTATCGAAACCCCAGTCCTTGTTGTCCCGGGTTCGTCTCCTGGTCCGTAGACTGTATCTTCATATTTTCTCCTCGCTCAACTCTATTTCCTGTCTTTGCACTTTTAAATAAAGACCACCAGTGTCACACAAAATATTAAAAAAGACTGCTAATGTGACATTATACCTCAGTATATGGCTCCCTCTGGCAATATGAAAAACATTGTTTAACTGTCAAAAGCAAATAAAAATTCATACCAAATGAGAGACACTTTAAGATTAACCTTTGCAACTTTAGAGAGAAGAATCATGTTATTTCACCCTAGGGCAGCATCTGGTCCTCTGCTGCATGCATAAATACATTATAGTTGCACTTAACATCATTCATCCCCTCCTGCAAATTTCATTTATTGCCAAACTTTAAAATTATACATGTAGTTGCAATAAAACATTTGCTCACAAATGACACAGCAGAACGTGGTTGTGCGAAAATGCAGCCAGCGATAAGTGTTCCAGCTCTTTAGTTGTGTTGTTATGAGTATGTCAATCAGAATGTGGCTGTGGTTGGTGGTGGAGAAAAAGTTTTCTCCAGATGCTTTACGCAGAGTTAAGCTGCTTATTTGGACGTCTCTATCCAGCTCAACTTATTAAGGTGGTCTGAAACATTTCTGTCAATATTATCAAAAAATAACAGCAAATACAAGCAAAATAAAACTAACAGAACAAAATGGGTAAAGACATACACACACAAACATACAAAATGTGCATATTAGAGCATCTTGAATAACCTTTATCTGCTAAGGAGTTAAAATATTTTAAAGTGAACATCGTGCAAAACTGTCTATACTTTTCAGATGCTTTTTATTTATTTATTCTCCAGTTATAGTACTATAATTCTTGTCTAAATCATATCTCTGGATATGAATTGGTAAATTGGACCGGTCTGATTTCATCCATAAAATGGATCGAAACTCTTTATTTTTACCTAAATCTATTTTAAATTTGACTACAGTAGAGAGCAAAGAACCAAATAGGAGCCAGCCTGTTTAAAAAAATAAATAGAAATGGGGGGTTGGGGGAGGGAGGGAATCCTAAAGAGGACCAGATAAGAATCCAGGGTGAGTTAACTGATCATTTATCTTATTTATCAATGCATTGTATGTTCCTGAAAAATTTGTAGGGCTGAGCAAAGTGACTGAATGTGAAAAAAAGAAATTAAGAAAATAAAATCAATTGCATACATAAATCAAATGATGGATATAATATGCACACAGAAACATAACATTTACATGAAATAATCACAGGTAGGAATGTCTCCTTTCCAAAATAGATTCTAAATAGGGTATCAGTGATTAAAATTATTTTGAGGCCTATTTGCAAACTCACTTCGGTGAGATCTGAATAAAATAATAATAATAATTAATAAGAATAAATAATAATAAAATTATATATAATGGGTGAAAATCAAGTCAGAGTGTGGGTATTTTAGTTATTGAGTGAGCTTATATTAATTTCTCTTAGTTTGAGAGCCACATTCGTCAAACAGAATGTGCAAACTCTGTTAACGATAATCTGTTGAAAATGTTCAAAAATGTTTAAATGATTTAATTAAACATAAAAGGATTGTTGGTGAAGATGTTCAGTCATCCAGGTAATGAATCCAAAAAAGGTTAAAAAAAATAAAACAATTGGACTTCTATTCTGAAGCTGAAGACGTTTCGCTTCCCATCCAGGAAGCTTTCTCAGTTCTAAATGTCTGGAGTAGTGTGGAGTTCTAAGATTTATAGACCTGCAGGCGAGGCCTCATTAGAGCTTAGATTCACTTGTAAATTCAGAACTGATCGCCCCAACAATGGAGAGTCGTTAGGCTCATCATTTGCCTGGCTCACAGGAGGAATGTTGCGGTGGTCACATGTGTGGAGGTGTGAATTGGGGTGAAGCTTGGGAGAAATCATACCTATCATTGTGTTGTATGTTTTTGAAAGTTGAAACCTGAGCCCTACTCCTCTATTTAAAGTTGTTTTTTTCTCACCAACCAACTTTAAACAGAGGAGTTTTTTTTTACTTCAGTAACTTTAGATTTTTGTCAGATGTAAATGTACCTAAGCAAAATAATATTTTCTTTTTAGAGAAAACGTCAACCTTACACTACTTTAAAAGTGACCATAGTTATGCAGTTTAAAAAATGCTGTATTTTAATTATATAATTATATGAATCTAGATCTCTGAAACCAAACCAGAATCTAGCACTCTTCTGTGAATACATATGGCATTTCCATGTTGCTATTGGTGTATCCCCTGCTGCTTTGATTTTACACATCTTCTTCATAGATCAGACATATGATAAATCAATGGAGAATCAAGATGAAGAAGGCTGCTGATCTGGATGGTGTCACCAAAAGGATACTCAGAAACAGAGCAACCCAGCTAACAGCTATATTCACCACCATTTCCAGCCTGTCCCTACTTCACTCTATTGTCTCCACATGCCTGAAGTCTGCTACAACAGTTCAAGTACCAAAAGGAACGCAGTTAACTGTCTGAATGACAATCACCTGGTTGGTCTCACCCTATCATCACAAAATGTTTTGAAATACTCATCCTCTCACACTTTAAAACTGCTCTTACCGCTGACCAGGACCAACATCAATTTGCATACAGAGCAAAGAAGTCAACAGAGGATACAGTAATAGCAGTTCTCCACATCGCCCTGAACCACCTGGCAAAAGGACAACACCTACATCAGGATGCCGTTTGTGGACTTCAGTTCTGCCTTCAACACTATTATTCCCCATATTCTGGCCAATAAATTTAGCAATCTGGGCCTAGGCAGTTCACTGAGCACGTGGATTCAGGATCTCCCCAGGAACAGACCAAATACCTTCCAGATTGGTAAGCACACATCAACAACCTTCATCCTGAATACAAAGACACCCCAGGGATGTGTCCTCAGCCCCATTTCAGGATTTCCCCCACTGTATTATAAGCCTGGTAGGCTGTCAGGCTTTATGTGCCAAACCGCCACCCTCACCCCTTGCCAGACTAAGCGTTGTTTGTTTATTCATTTTAAAAAATGTGTTTGTATACATCAGTAACACTGATATCAAAGGTTGTTAAAATTTCAATAATCTATATAAACTGACCCGTTCATATCAGCCCAAAATCTTGCTCATCTTCTGACAACAGCACACAGAGACACTCCCATCAACTATCTGCAGCCAAACATGCTCACCTGATCCGATTAGTGAGCTGCTGGTGGAAGTTTTTAAGTCACCTGACAGGTGGAGAACAGCCAGAAGAAAACATGTTACCCTCTTTATTGACAAGATAAACACAAAAGGTTTTTTTTGGAGGACCTTTCCCCGACAGACGAACAAGAAAAACGAAATGTTGAATGGTGCTCCATGCTAAGCTAGCATTAGCACCTGTTTGAGCTTCATTCCGCAAGTTATAGCGTTGCTAGAGGGGCAGCAGATGTGTTATTGGATCACTGTTGCCCTCTCGGACAGACATTTAGACCCGCAGACTCCAGAAGAAAGCCACAGTCATTGATTTCTGTATAAAATTTAAAATGTACTTTCTTATGGATTGAATGGTTCACAATGTATGCTGAAATCTTTGGAGTAAAACCCTGGGCATTTTCTTTTCTCTCCCCTTTCGCCAGGAAAAGTTTCAGAACCAATCCACCAGATTCTGAAGAAAACCTTTTTATCGCAAAGCATTCCAATTAATCACAGCTATGACTTAAAATCCCTTGTGTGAGATATTTCCACTGCCAAAGGAGAGTTGTTGAATTTAGGTATGGAGCTTGATGAGGCCATTTTAACAACAACAACAAAAAAAAACATCTCCATTTTAGCCCTTGTTGTTTCCCACAGTTTATTGAGCCATTGGAAGATTAAGGTATCTGTATTTAGCTCCATTCATCTACCCATCAACTCTGTTTGGCTTCCCTTTAATTTTTTGAAGAAACATGTCCGAACAGCATGGGGCTCCATCGATCATGTCTTAATGTGCGGATTACGGTGATGTCCTGATGCTTTCCTGGGTTTTTTCTGTGCTGAAAACAGCATATTGAACAGAAGGTAACATTTTGGTCTCACCTGACCATAGCATTTTTGTCCACAAGATTACTGCATCCCTACTTAGTTTGTGGTGAAATGTAAACAGGATTGCTTATGGCTTTCTTTCCACAGGGGTTTTTGTCTTGCCTCTCTTCAATAAAAGGAAGATTGGAGGAGTGTATAATTAGCGGTTACCTTAATCTCAGGTTATGGGTTGAATGTGAGATGTATAAAACTTGGGATAGTGCTTATAATCTGACCCCGATTAAATGTTGGTTTTGGTTTACTGATGTTTTCTAGCAAACCTCTGAGTCCTTCATAAGACAGCTGCATTCATAGTGAAATTAAATTAGACTCAGGTGGTCTCTGCTATGTAGGTGACTTCTGAAGACGGTTGGTTGCACTGAATTGGCATCAGACTTAAGGGGTCTGAATGTGATGATTCTGATTTTGATACTACCTCACATCATGGTTTTCAGATTTTATCTGTTAAAAAAAATGAAAACCAAGCATGCAAAATTTCAGGTTAATACATTGGAGTTTGTTGCTGTAACATGGCAAAAGGGGCGAAAAGGTCAAAGGACGAGTACATTTGAGGACACTGCATCAGTCAGTATCCAACACAATACATCTAGGAAAAGTGTTGAAATGTTTTAATAAACAATGTAAACGTCTGTTTATACAGCTCATAACAGGTGTGTTTGTTGTATTCAGATACATGCATGCACACGTTATGGATGTAATCCCATGGAGCACAACCAGCCCTGATTGCATGGGGGGGCACACACATGCCCTAGATAGTTTGGATCTAATCTAGGCCATCCTCAATTCCCCTCTACACGTGACAAGCATTGCAGGTAGAAAGCTTCAGCACACATGCAACAAGCGTGCACATGCATAAAAGCACACCTCGACTCATACAGCACCTATTAAAACATTGCAAGAATAATGCTAAACATGCTAGAGACGATAGAACTGCAAAATATGGTCCCTCTGCAACAATTCAAGGGGAATCTTTTTAAGTAGCGAGCCATGGGAGACACTGGCATTAATGAGGAGAATATGAAGAGAGAAAGAGTGAGTAAGGGAGGAAAAAAAAGTAGAAGGAAGTGCATAGAGTGAGGTAACTCAAGGACATTCTGGCTGCTGCTGTGCTTTGCTGCTGTGGAGCATGCTGCAGACTAGCAAGAGCTTTCTTTTTGGTTGGTGTTATATAAGACCTTACTGTGACAGAGAGACAAATGCACACCCCATATCCAAAGAGACTTATTTCATACAAACACACATGCACATTAACTAGGCAATGTGCACACACAAGCAAAGACATACACACACACACACACACATCACACACACAGGCAGGCAAATCCACACACACACTTGTAATCTTCCATTCAGGGCACGTAATTCTAAATTCACACTGAGCTCTCTTTAAATTCTACTGCAGCTAGCCACAGCTCATTACAACTCTTGTTCACCTCAATGGAACAAACACAGAACAGGACACTAGAGGATAGAAATATTGTGTAGTAAGTTTGGTGTCAGTGAACAATTGACCTATTAATCTTTTTATTGTCCTTTGACACTTTTTGTTGTTGTTTTGACAGATTTGGAAACAAACCTATTAGCTTTTGGGGAGCTGCATTAATAACACTGTTTGTCATTGGTCCAAGAAATTACTGTGCCCCCCTCAAACATCTTTGCGCCCAAGATCAGCAAGTGAAAAACAGCAAGTCATAGTGCATCCAAGGTGTTTACTGCCTCACTGACCATTTCCCCTGGTTTTCTGTTGCTATGCTTGGATAAGCAAAAATACACCTGGCTCCAAAAGTTTTGACAAGATAGAAAACAATTTCTAAAGCGATAAAGCATTCCAGTATTTCCCATCTTACTGCCTTTCTCAATTTGTAACCAAGAAGGTAATCAAAGTTAATACCATGAAGCATCCTAAATATAATGGGGCAACTGCATTTTTAGATGGCACATTCCCTCATACTGAGATACAGCCATGTATACAGCACTACAAATGGCTTTTAACACTGCATTAAATGCAAAAAGTGTATGTGGTGCAAGTGGTAGATGTTTAATTGACTCATGACACTTCTGTGTGTAAATGAGTTTGATTTACATCTTGAGGAATAATTCATTTTTGCCCAAGACTTGCGACCTGTCCAGGGTGTACCCTGCCTCTCGCCTATTGACAGCTGGATATAGACACCAGCACCCCTTGTGATCCCACAAGGGACGTGTTAAAAAATGGATGGATGGAATAGTTCATTTAAAAACAAGACTCCATGCTGTTAAGTAGCACTGGGGATCAGATTTAATTCTAGCTGTTAATAGAGGGCTCCACGCTTCTCCAGGAGTGAATGCTGTTTGTCGGGACTTTGATGCAATCAACTGGGTTCCCTTATAAAGGAAATGTTTGACCAATCTGTATAATCTGACCCAATCTGTATAATCTGATTTAATTTGACTTTGTAATGTACCTTGAGATGACATGTTTCATGAATTGGCGCAATATAAATAAAATTGAATTGAATTGAATTAAATAATGGACTGGCTGACCATAACACTGGCAAAACCAAATGTGCTAGTAACAAACCATCATCAATGGTCAATCTAACATTTGAGTTGAATTCATCAAAAAATCAAACAAAAAAGCTTGAATGGCTGATTAAAACCAGAGATATTTTTATTATTAAGTTGTCAATCAATAAAGTAGTTAATAATTGAAAACTAATGATACATATTTTTATGTTTTTTTTAAGAACTAGTATGTAATTAATGATAGAAATCAAAATTGTATCGCACTATGGTCCATAAAAGTCATTATAATGGAAATTAATTTGCACTTATCCATCCATTAATGCATCCATAGTTTAGCTATACCTGTTCTTATAATAATAATATATGCAGTAGAATCAAGTCTGATCAAAATACAGTTCAGATCAATTTGATTTATCACAATAAATGACAGTCATAGAGTGACATTCAGATACACATATACAGGCTAATGTGATTGTAATTGTAATGCAGTGCAATCAAAAGCGGCTGTCATAAAATCATATGCTAATTGGTAAAACGTTGGTGCAGCAACTGCATCAGTTTACTTAACTGGCAGCATTCCTTCTTCCTGAGATGTAATGATGTATGCCATAATAATTGGTACAAACAGACTGGTTTACCATATTTTTGGACCATAAGGTGCACATGATTATAAGGCTCACCATGAATTAACGTGTCTATGTGTGTCTTTGTCCACACATGAGGCACACCGGATTATAAGGTGCACTACATATTCTTCCCAAGTGTATAATATCACTCCGCCCCTTCACATACACAGTTCTCTTCTGAGAGAGAGAGAGCTATCTGGCTCTGTTGGGAGGTCAGAGTAGTTGGACTACACTGCCCTGTTTCTAACATAAGACCAAAAGAAACGTAACCTTTATGTTGAATTAACTAACTAGGTTTATTGTTGCTTGTGTGTAATCCAGGCATGGGCTGTCTAAACGCTCCCACATACTCAGGCGTACTGTGCGCATACTGTGAGCTTGGCGGACTCTGCCCTCACCGTTCATAGACGTTTCACCCTTCATAGTCGCGCATACTTTTGCCTACATTTCTTGTGGCAAATTTATACATTTCTCACACTTTCTGCCAGTGGGACGGAGCAGCGGAACAGATGGTAAAATGTGTGATTAGCTAGCTGAGTCAACTACGCCCAAGAATGTGGGGGCACTTACATGAATGCACTTCTAGTTTCGACATTACAGTCAGGCAGTCTTGTAGACAGCTCAAGGGGTCTGATCAGGTAGTGACACAGTGTACCGTAATGCTCAGAATATCCATTGAGCGGAGCGGCTTGGTTGCTGACCAAAGTCGTACTTACACATTGTAACAGATTTTTGAGCGCATTGTACCACATAAAATCAGTCAGTAAGCACAATGGTAATCATATATATGGTGCACCGGATTATAAGGTGCTTCCATCAATTTGTGAGAACAATTTAAGGAGTTTAAGTGTACTGTATAGTCCGAAAAATACGGTCAGACCTTCCAGCTGACCATAGATTTACAGTGTTTCTGGCCCCACTCAGCCCAGTAATTTAATGCATTAAATGACTAATGGACACACACACAAACACACACACACACACACGGCTTTAGGAAAATCTAGTCTGCCTTCCATGAATTATTTTGAAAATATGGATGTGATGCTCAGTCAGTTTCGTGTTGGTGTGACGTAGTCTGCGTATACTGAGTCCAGCATCCGGAAAAAAAAAAGAACCGTGTCAAATTTTACTGGATGGCCAACTGCATGGCGCCATCCTACGCCACCCTGCGGATGCTGTGTAAATGGAGTTGTTTATTATGATTGGCCGTATTTACTGATGAGGTCACATTGGAGTGGGACGGAGCGGAACCAGACGCAGTGTAAATTGAGGGTGATTCTATTCATTGATTCTATTCATTGCTCAAACCTTATGTAGGCCTACTTAAGAGCGAGTTCCTAATGTATCATTATTGTATCTTCCACACAGAATTTTCAAACAAACCTCAGACCAGTAGTCACAGATGTTTATGTGCAAGGAAAGAGTCAACAACTCACCAAAGACAGTTCTAGCTGGGACAGACTCTCTGTTGAGCCAGAAGGACACTTGGGAGAGGATAACTGTCATAATGCAGGGTAGATATGTTTGGATCACAAAATAACCAATTTTCCTCTTCAGGATGAAGTGGGTTGTCATCACGACATACTCTCCTGTTTCCAGCAAAATATGACACAGGGGAAAGTTACAAAAGATGCACCGAATTAAAATAGAAGAAATAGACAGACATGCAATTTGGAAAAAAGTGTTGTTTGTATTAAAAAAAAAGAACATGTATATCACTGAAACTTCACATTCAAGATGCTAGTTTGATTTAGGTGAAATTAAAATTGTTGCTACGTATGTTAAAACTGAAAAAAAAAAGACTCAAAAAAAATTAAAAAAAGGAAATTACTTTAACAGAGCCAACTATTAAAGATTATTCGTCCACCTTTTTACAAAACCATTAAAGAACCCTCCTCAACTTTAAAATCTTCATGGACACTAGTAAAAATATATGCTGATGACAGAGTGACATAAAATATATAAACAGTTTGTAACCACTGTAGGAATACTGTGACCGTCTTATGACTAACCGTGACTCACACTCAAGTTTGCAACTACTATTTCTGTTTTGTTTCCCAGGTAACTAACCAGTAATCCCTAATATGACGCAAACATGGGAGTGCTGTCATGTTCAGTTTGTCTATGTCGATGGGTGTCTGTCCCTACCAAATACACTTTAAAATGAAATGAAAATAAATAAGGCTGGGTTGTGTGTTCCCCAGTGAGGACTGGTTAACTACCCATTAGTACATGATTAGTTCCCAATGTGGTCCCTGCTAGTTAACCAAATTTTGTATACGTTATTATAAAGTGTTATCAGGATAACCAGGATTTTTATTAGTACAAACCTAAAGGAATATGCTACAGTGTTGAAGTGGTCTTTATTTTAATTGGTTTTCTCTCATTCAAAACCTAAAAACCCGATTAACCTTTAACCAAATAATTCTACATTTAACTGAGATTCTTTATAATACAGTTTAAGATGGTTATTTTAGTTTCTTTTAGCCATTTGGACCATTTTAGAATCTGACAAGCCACAAAACAATTTATATGCACAAACCTGGAATTAATTATTTTACAATTATTTCCGATTCTATAAAAAAAAAAAAAAACGTATTGGATTTGTGAAATTAGTTTTCCAAAAATGTTCTAAAATGTTCCCATGTCTCGTTCCTGTATTATCTCGTCTCATGATGTAGGGTTGTTTTATTCCTCATAGAGATGACTGATAATATCATTGCTACTAAAAGTAAAAGGACCAAGCTCACCACCGTCAGCGTGTGAATGTGTGTGTGAATGACTGAATGTAGTGCAAAGAGCTTTAGCGATATACAAGCACAGGGCATTTACCATTTAAATTTTTCTGACAGTGATCCTTAAATATAAAATAGTATATATAGAGAGAAAGTGTCATCCAATGAAGCACTGCTTTATGCATGCAAAAAATTAAATAGTCCAAAAAATTGCTCCTGGGTCAATTTATTTTGTACAGTAAATTGGGATAAATAGTGTGGTGAAAAACTAAAGCAAAATTAAAATATATAATCAGGGACATGGAATATCTTTTGAACTCAAACTCTACCTGTGCTTGACTGCACCACACCAGAATCCACATTCTGACCCATCAGATCATACTGGTTTAACCTGGAGCCATCCTCTGCCACCACCACGGACTGAGCAGCCCCTCTGGTCCACACGTACACCACCTCTGCTCTAGTATAGGCATCTGAGAAGAGACAGAGAAACAATATATTATTCTCTCTGATTATTTTTGCTTCTTCAAAGCTTCATAATATTCTAAGTGAAATTAAAGATAGACTATGATCTAACACTGTTTTTCCTTTCAGCATCAAATCACATCATGTCTATATGTTTTCTCATCTCACATGTTATTATGTGAGATGTCACAATGTGCTGTGCCACATCCTGTCATTCTCCGTCTCATAAGATAATAAGAAAAAAATCGTCCCAACAGAGTAACGTGACCTTAAAGCAGCAAAGTCAGTCAGTTTTTTTTTTTTGTTGTTGTTTTTTTCCCCCCCTTCTGGCCACACAACCTGTCAAAGCTGCAGTGTGGCTCGGCCACTGCAGAGGAAAAGATGGCTCAGCTGCAGACTGCAGAGCCAGGAAGAGAGCTCATCACTAAAATATTTAGGAAGTTAGTTCAGTTTAAAGGCGTTTAAGGCTTGGTACTCTCACACATACTGTGCAGCTGTCTGAGGAATCGCAAAGAGGGAGCATAATCACGTTTCTGTTGCCTCAGTGTACCCATGTTGTTGTTTTTCCATCTTTCCTTCCAGAATTTCTGATTTTCTAATGAGTAGGCTATGTTGTATTATTTTCCCGTTGCATTTTTTTCCATTCTCAACTCCAGGCTATATCAATCTGTTCCCTTGATGTGTATTTTTAAGAAAGATGCAAGGCCGTCTCAGCTGTCACCAGTGAGCAGCTGGTGTGATGCTCTGGTACTATTATGACAGGAACTTCAGGCTGCACGCCTGCAAGACTCTTAGAAGGTCTATAAAGGTTGAACACTGCCTTTCCTTTATCTGGAGGCAGTGGCACATTATGCAACACATGTATTTTTGTGTGTGAGGGGAGGGTCATGTGTGTCTGGTATGTTGATTTTTTATTTATATTTTATATTTTATATGTAAGATTTGATTTAACTGCAGAGACTACTTACAGCTGCCAAATTTCAGGGGACAAGCATGGGCATCCATAGGGAAGTCTTCCAGATGCATGGGGCATTCTGCTCTTACAGTCAACCTGGGGAAAAAAATATCATATACACACAGAGTGAATTTAAAGTTACAATGGCGGATAAAATAAAGGGATCAAATCACTTAAGTGTTATGGACAGACAGCAGCTAAGCACTACCATAAATATACTTTTTACTATCTCACACTGAAAGAGAAGTCAAGCTAAACAGTCCCCCCCCCCCCCCCCCCCCAAACAGAAATGTTCCAGTTTTGTGAGCTTTGAGCTTTGTTTACTTATGGCTTGGTTGAAAAAACAGCATGTCAGACCACCCGTGACACACTAATCTCCCATCCAACGCTCATCTCACTCATCTGTGACACCAATACAGGCTCTGCCTCTCCCCTCCCCCCTTTTATTAAACATGTTGAAACAAATGTTACACAGTCCTTGCTTTAGATGTCTTACATTACCACAAGACTGTGGGATGCTTTATTTTCTGTACTGTCATGAGGGGATTTCTTAACCCCTATTTTCTAGTGAATGCTACTGAGATGCCAAGAGACGTTCTGGGTGCAGATTTAGTCTTCTGACTTACACATGTTATATTGGAAAAAAATATAAATCTTTAGGTTGAAAGAGACATTATTCATATTGAGCACTGCATTTGGACCATATGGGATAAAACTATATGAGGCTCAGCAATCCCAAAAATACATCTGATATCTATCAGAAAAAAAAATCCTAATAAATGAAAAAGGTGAATATTATTAGTTGTTACACCGGCTTACAAATGTATTAATCCTCCTTTAACCTTCCCACATTTGTTTACCTTACAACCTTAAATCTCATGTTTTACTGGGGTTTTATGTGAAGAATCCTCATAAGATAGTGTGTTGGAGTGGAGTTCAGAGAACATGATAAATGGTTTTCATAATATTTTACTCATAAAAATCAAGTTTGGTGTGCATTTGTATATAGCCACCTGAGTAAACAATTAATTAAACCTCTTTGTACAGCTGAAAGTCTTTTGGGATATGTTGTCCACTTTTGTTTTCCTCATTCTTACTTGCAGAGTTTCTCAAACTGATTCTTTTAACAGATCTGTCAAATACTATTTAATTATGGCCACAGACTGGTTTTGATTGAGATCTGGACTGTGATTGGGTTATTCCAACACCTTATTACATGCTTTTTGAGGATCTACTCATGGGGGGTCAGCTTTGTTTCTTTTCTCAAAAACAGTCAGACCAGAAAACAGTGTATCATTCTACGCAGGCTATCTTTCTGCGTAGTTCATATTCTCCATTTAGAGTACACCATCAACCAAACAACCCCCCCTCCGCTCCCTCCCTGCTGATACCGACTGGCTCATATAATGGCATGAGTCGCGCTACCATGTCTGACTGCTCCACTCAAGCAGATGATGGCAACTAAACAGGGGAGCTTTTATGTCCGAGGGTGTTCAGGAACAGAGAGAATCAGAGTGGCAGAAGTTTATTTATGAGGAGGTACCACACCCGAAGTCGAACTGCGGTGAAGTTAGTTTTAGTTTGGATATTGCATATTTGTGCTCCGCGGCTTTGGCGGTAACTGCCTTCTATTCGAGCCAATACAGGCAGGCTGATCTGGGGCTGCCACTTTCAGACAGGCACATTTGACCGGTTTTTCAAATATAGTTGTAGCCAATCAGAGTGAAGTCAAATAGGTAGAGCTGCGTATCATTAATGCACCCAACCCTTTTACTGAGGAGGGACATTTGGCGTGACAAAACAACAAGCTGACGTTATTTTTTTTTATGAAATTCTTTGAATAATTTACATATGCAGCAATATCAACAACAAAAAATAGTTTACACAGTGATGTCATGACACCTTTGAGCTCTTAGTGTAGGTCTGTAATTGTTTTCGTAAATGTTGTCCAACTTCCTAGTCCCTTCCGAGAAAAAATCATATTAATGGCATGATGCCGCCATCACCATTTCCAAAGAAAAAGGGGCATGCCACACTTTTAAGATTTGTAAGAAAAAATGGAAACATTCAAAGCACTGTATATATATATATATATATATATATATATATATATATATATATATATATATATATATATATATATATATATATATATATATATATATATATATACATACACACAGTGTGTGTATGTATATATATTGTGTATAGCCTATATTTGCACACTTATACTAACCATAATCAGACTTTAAAATGAATTTAAATATTATGAAACATTGAAATTAACTTTTTTTGAAAAAACAGTACTGCCTGTCCCTTCCTGTCTTGCTGCGAAACTAGCTAGCAACAGCCACTGCGCAGTGTGCTGCTCTCAGGAGGGAAGGAAAACTAGAGACGACAGTCCAGTGTTGCCCATTTAGCGTCTTTTTTGCTATATTTAGTGACTTTTCGGACCCCTCTAGCAATTTTCTTTCAAAAAGAGACTAGCAACACGCAACCTTTAGCAACTTTCTTTTTGTTTTAATGGCAAATCTACCGAGCACCAGTCATTCCGGAGGCAGCAGTGCCTAGAGGAAACCCTGATATATATATATTGCAAATTGTCAAATCCTAAATAAAGATAAGTAGAATTTGACATGTCTATAATAACAAATCTAATTACGACTGAAACGTTACTGAGTAAGCAACAATTTTGTGCTCTTTTATGCTTTTTCCAACAGAACAGTTGTATCTGGAGCCCTGACTGTTTTGTTTCCCGACGTATTTCCGCCACTCACCAATGCGGAAATGCGTCATTTTTACGTCAGGCGCACATATGCGCTTGGGTCGGTTTGCCACATTCAGAATAACTTTAGCCTGGCAAGTGTTTAAATGAAAATTGATCGGATTATCAATTGGAATAAACCACCCCTATCATTTGTATTACAATTTTTTTTTTCTGATTGAGCTTAATCAAATTCTAATATTCCGACTGGTGTGTTTACATGGCTTTTTTTAAATGCAATTGGCCATTTATTCTGATTACTTTTTGTCCATGTAAACGTGGCTATCAGTGCTCCAATTGAAATCTTACTTTCAACCAATAAGATGCATATTGACTATAAGGATACTTTGTGAAAGCAGTGGATAATTTCACCCTACCTCATGGTGTAAAGCAGCGTGCCTTCCTCTGTGATTCGCAGAAGCTTGTTTGGCATGGTCATGTTGTGGGCCACTGACTTCTTGCCATTGTGGAAGAAAGTATCGGGGGTCCAGATCTTGCTGGCCATCAGGTTGTTGAGACGCAACACGGCCATGGGCCCTTTGAACTTTAATCTTTCATCTTTCCAGCTCTGTCTGAAAAAGACATCAATGGTGTACTCCTGCAGGTGAATGGTGGGTGAGAGAGAGAAAGAGAGCGAAGTGAACAAAAGTGCATACTTGCTGTTCTGGAGCACTCTTTCTATCGTCTTTACGTACGGCTTACTTCGGAAACATGTTGAGTAATGTAACCTTACTTTTCCTGTTTTCTCTATTTTATAATCTCATTGTTACGTTTTTATGCAAGTTTGACTCTATCATGGTGTTTCTTTGTGAAGCTTCATCTTTCTCTACAAGTTTTCTCTTCAAATTAAAGGTTGTGGCAAACATAGGGAGGGTCTAGCAGAGCGAGGTACACAGTTTTATGGCTGGTATTTTGTTATGTCTCAGCTGTTGCAAAATTATTGTTTTATTCTTGATGCAGTAATATGTGTGGTTGTCTTTCCATTTCCTTAAATTCAAATAGCTATTGTCTGGCTAGTTAATTGCGAGCATGCATGCAGAGGGTGTATTTTTAATCCATCTTTTTGAAATTGCTGTGTTTGGTAAATGCAAAAATATATACTTATCTTTAGGTTACATTTTTCCCCTGCATAATATAAACTACTCCCAAATCAGAAAACAGACACTGGACACAAAATAAAAAAGTTTACTTAATTTTAAAGCTCTCTAATAGCTACAACTGAGAGAAGATTTGAATGGGTCCACATGCATCTCCTCTCAGGGTAAGGAGATTTGCAGCCTGTTTTTTCTGTGCTATTTCTCCATCTTTCATTCTAGTTCTTATGAGATAATTAGTGTGTAAGGAAACATAGCTTCAAGGTAATATAGGAGGGTACGGAAAGGCTACAGATGGAGAAAGTCTCCTTTAGTGCTTTCTTCTGGTCATAACATAGTGGTAAAATAGTTCTGGTCTGCATGTTGGCTTGTGCAATCTACTGAGATTATGTCACATGAAGTAGACACATGTAATGTCCATATGAAAGGGGGAAATAATTTGATTGAGAATCATCGGTTTCTGGTGCATGATGCAAAGATCAGATACTAATGTTTGAATGACCTAAAGATTTCATAAACTAGAATGTTAAAAAGAATTAAAGAAATTAAAAACCATCACTCACATTTTAAAGATTTAGCTGTCGATATTTAATTAATTTCAGCTATCTACTGTTAAATCACCTCACCTGCATAAGGTGGAGTTTACCTTCTATATCAAATGACACCACCATTTGGTGTATATTTAAAACATTACAATATTATTGAAAAGCTCTTATATTTCAGTAACTCAATTAACAAAGTGAAACATATTATACAGATGAATTACACAAAGACTGATGTTTTCAAACTTTTATCTATGTTCATTATGATGGTTTTTCTGCTTAAAGCTAAAGATAACAATACATTTAAGATTATACTATTATATCAGACCAATGAAAAATTTATTTTAATGCAGACAGGTGGGTTTAAAGAAAACTATGTTTAATATATGGTCATTGGGTACTTTTAATCTGACTAACAAGATTCTTTAAAACACATATTATATTTTTTTACAATAACTGTATATGACTGGCTTGAAAGCAGTTGTGAATAAGTCTTATCAAACTTCTTGGGTCAATGATGATATACAGCCTTTGTTTATTCATTAATGCGTTGCATTTTACAATCCATATTTCCATGTAACCACCCATTCATTTTAGGTCCCTGTTGATGTTTTTTTTTTTTTTTGTTTTTTGTTTTTTGTGTGTTTGTTTATTTATGTGCATTTCTGGAAAGTAGTCAAAACCATTTTGAGACCAATTATAAATCTTCCAACAAAACTAAAGAGTGTGTTTAACAAGTTCCATCCAATCATATTTACAGTATTTGTGAGAGTAAAGCATTTCTTCTTTTTATTCTAGAACATTTAAATGTGAGGCATATTAAAGGCCACAGATCTTGCCCAAAAACTGTTGAAATCCTACCATAAGCATACAAAAAACACAATATATTGGAATTTTATCATTAGTTACTAAACAAAGTATTAACCCAAATAAAAAAATTGTTTATAAAGAAACTATACCAGGTGAATGACTTATAAGCAATCACCTAAATTAATCATTTTAAGTATGATTTCATCAATCTTTACATCGTTGTGAAGGAATTTTGGCTCTTTTCATTACATTGTCGCTTAGGTTCTTTTGGGTTTTTAAGGGCATATATTTATCCACAGCTCTTTTAAGGTCTCGCCAAAGTATTTCAGTCAATTTGAGGTCTGGATTTTAACAGGGACATTGCTATTTCTTGACTATTTTTTATGGGCATTCTGTCATACAGACATATTCAATAATTTAGAATATGAATTCTGATGAGGGTCATTTGTCAGATTAAAAGTTCTGTTCAAAAGAGTACATGGTCAGTTCACGACTGCAAGGTAACCTGGTAGAAAAACAAGCCCAAATCATCAGCCCAACACCATCTTGCCTAACAGATGATGTAAGCTGTTTGTGTTAATATGCAGTCTTTCCATGACACTGTGCAATGTAGCCAGTCATCTGTATTTTGGTCTCATCTGTCAAATGCACATGTTTTGTTCAAGGTTAATTCAAGTTACAATACTCTAAAATAAGATAAGTAATGGCATGATTGTCCCACAATGGGGAAATTCTGGTGTGACAGTGGAAAAAACAGACCGAGTTACACACTGGACTACTATAAATAATCTAATTTGAAGTTAAGTTCTAAAGCAAAACAAAAAAAGAATGAACTTATCAGAAAGACAAAAAAGAAAATATTGTACCATTATCGATAATACAGCAAAAACGCAATATTCAAGTTAAATAGAGAGACAGCAGCTGAATGACAGAGCAATGTGAGAAAACTATGCAATATGTATGACTGTACAAGAAAACACCTCATAGTAGCTAAAATATTTGTAAACAAACAATAGCATCTGAGAGACAGTTTAGATGATTATTGATCAGATCAAGAACCCATGCAACCATTAGCATGTATGTAAACACTTGAGTCTTTTGTGAGCAACAGTGATCATAAAGTATTACAGCAGTTGGTAGGAAGGATCTGCGAAAGCACTCCTTTGAGCATCTAGGATGCAGCAGTCACTGAAAGAGCTCAACATCTAACTATTGATGCTGTATTCTCCTAACAATCTTTTCAAATGTAACATACTTGATCTGTCCATTTCTAATGTTATTTTCATGAACATTACTATTTAACATGCTAACTGAGGCTTATAGAGTCCTAAATAGAACTTTTGTTAAACACTCTGAGGGTTGCATGGTCTGATCTTGGGGAATATTTGTATTTTACGACTTTTGAATAGTCTTTGATTAGCAGCCACAGGCTTCAATTCATCCACCTTTATTCCATTGAAGGAACCAATTAGTAATGTAGTGGTGCATTCCGCAAACTAGTCTTCTGTTTCATAATGTCCTGATATGCAAACCCTTTAACTGAAAGAGGGCACTTTTTGTTCTCCCTGCGAATGGATAAATAGCACTTGAGAAAAAAGAGATTCACCTATAATATAGGTGACAGCTTTACCAAAGCATCATGAGTTAACAAATTAATCTCCCAATCAGTGAATATGTTACAGTTTAGAGAGGACTTTGAACTGAGAGGTGAGAAGACAGGAGTGAGGGTAGAGGTAAGGGGACAGGGAAAACAAGTGACATTTACAGAGGGGTAAAGAGCCTTACCATGTCATGGTCCGAAACTGGTCCAATACTAGTCACAAAAATGTCAGTCTTGACTTCAGTTACACGCTCTGTTGAAGCAGGAAATTGTTAGAGTGAGTGACTATCACTGCCCTTCATTATGCCTAAACTACTTTTTAATACAATGCCACCTGACTATAGCCTCTTATCTATTCAGTCCCGTCAGCAAAATATTTAGCATACACGAACGCACAAGAAATATACACATAAAATAAAACAATTAACAGATGATCAATGGAAAATACACTTCCCCATCTGATAGAACTTTGCTTATAATCTTGGTGCCAATTTCTGTTTTTATTGGTCTCAGTGTCAGCTCTTTTATTGCCTGAGCAGACGTTAGGTTCCCTTAATGACATTTTGTATGGTGTAAAACATGCCACTCTCATCCTATAATGCTGATAGCCAGCTCAGGATCAGTGGGTGGGGAATTCATTTAAAGAGGCTGGCAAAGAAGATGTTTGTGAGTGTGTCTTCGTATAGTTGTGTGTATGTATTTGACAGAGCCTGTTCCATGTGACTGTCAAACTGAAATGTGACAGCATGATTTGTAAATGATGGCTGTCATGATTCATACTTTCCCCCCCCCCCCCCCAGATACCAGTCCTTCTATATTTTTTTATCCTGTATGTTAGATACATGCTACATCAAATTATATTATTCTGTATGCCCTTGCTGTTCTTTTTTTATTTCTTTATTATTCTCCTACGTTTCCTTTGTTAAACTCAGAGTGCATGCCATGTTGCTTTACTCTATAACAATGTGTGGTTGGCAACAGAGTGAATAAGGCCAACAGTAAATGATGACAGTGTGTGTTTGATAGTGTAAGTGTCTGGGTTTAAATTAAAATTTCACAAAAGCAGCACCCTAATAATGAAGCTCTAGTGCTTTTTTTCCCTACTAAATGGTTACAAAAGTTGAATAAAGACGGCAAGCCCACCTTCATATTATTTAGTCATACGGCCATCATTCTGTGTTTTCATGGGGATAATAAAACTGTTTCTAGGATAACACTTTATTTTTTCAAAATTTAGCTTTCATAAACAACAAAATTCATTCAATGACTTGGATGTACTGACCTCCGAGTCCTGGCCTGAGGCGATTGTCATAGCCGTCAAGAAGGCTGTCTAAGATCTTGGTGAACACTGTGGTATTATCTTTCTGCTCATCTGTCATGCCATTTTGCCCAGAGCTGCCAAAGCAAAGAAGGAGATTCAAAGCTGCAGCTAAAGTCAAAAATCTATGCCAAAACTGCCAGCAGAAAAAAATATAAACAAAAACATAAATTTTTCGTGTGAATCATATATCAGAGGCAAAAAGATTCCATTCCAACTGTGAAAAAACACCAGGAGAAACTCTGCTGGAGAGCACAATGAATTGCAATGTGAAAAAAATGGACGGTAAAACTGCCCACAGTTGCTATGACACTAAATGATATGGCTTCTAACGTAAAATGTCTCATTATATAACTATGTGGATAGATAATTTCATCAATGTTTCTGTGAAATTATTTGTTCTTCATAAATTATTACAGACAAGTACATTGTATCTAGAAATAAGACTTTAAATGGCTGCACATATTTAAGAATATAATTGTAGCATTATACTACTAAAAGTGTATATACATTTTGGATGCATCTTGTCTCACAAAAAGTTATAATATATCTTTAGTTTTATACTTATTTTCTCTTATAACACATCTAATACTGTAGCTTACACTTTTTGATCACCGAATAAGCTATGCTGCCATTGATTGTTCTGGACGCAATATCTGCCACATGAGCGCCACAGATTTCAAATAAGATGTTCACTGCATATGTGAATCAATGCAATTGGGTCTCAAGTAATACAGCAGCAACTCAATAAGAAAACATAATCTCATGGTGCACTATCCAGTTTCCCTCAGTTTGGGATGCTTAATCCTTGAAACTGAGAGTTAAACTTTTATATTTACTTGCTGTCTGATTAATTAGGTCTGTCTGATAATTATCTGACCACTTGGGGGATTGATAGACCATTGGAATTTAATCCCCAGGAGGTCAGTTAATCATTTAAATATGATGAAAAGAGAGCAACATCACAGAAAAGGAAAACATTTCATCCTAACATTGCACAAATCTTTGAATTCCACACCCTTCAATTCAACATCCATGGACTATTCAGAAAAGGAAGACACACACACACACACTCACACACTCACACACACACACACACACACACACACACACACACACACAGAGAGAGAGAGAACACAAATCAGCATAAAGGTAAGTTAGGAAACTGTGACAACAGCTTTACGACTTTCTTGTGCAACTATAAACCAGGTTAATATTGATGTTAAATGCATTACACAATTTTTCTTGATCATAAGTCATTGCATTTTTTCCAGTTCGAAAATGTTCTTGAGCCCCCCTTGTTTTATGACAAATATCTATTTTTGGACATTTTATGTCTTAAACTGTTTGAGGCTTCCAACACAATTTGTAGTAAGTTCCCTGTCCCTAAAATCTGGTTTAGTAAACAGCTTAAATTTAAATAAAAATCTGGATTTGTTTGAAGTTTTTAGACTATTAATGTAATTTATACAGAAAATGCATATGACCTTTTACAGAACCTTGTGGTACACCACAAGTAACCATAAATTAATCATATTCTTATTTTTTTTTATCTGAACATGCTGATCTCTTTTATAATGCTAATTTCTTATCCAAAAATGTGGATAAGAAGTTACCATCTCCGGCTTTGTCATGAGCAATCAACAGTCCATGTTGTCACGCTATCGATGTGAGATGAATCAGCAAGTATATTTGGATCAGGTGGACTGAAACATAATTTTTAATGCATTTTTGCATTATTTTCTCCGTTAACGAAAAAAAATGCTGGCTGGTATGAGTGCACACAGACCGGCATCAAGGGACAATAAATAGAAAAGAGAGGGTGACAGTGAAAACAGAGAAATCAGAATACATTATTTATACCTTAATACGGTCCTTCAAACGACAAACACATCGCTGAATGTGCTCTTTGAACAACATGAAACAAAATGCTAAGAGCAATGCCGAAAATGCTCATGATCGCTAATTGTGAGAGCAGGGCTTGAATCTCCCTGCATAAATGTTTTACCATTCTCCTAATCAGGGAACCAACCCCTCATCACATACTGCACCAAAAAGCCAGGATGTGACATGACTGAGAGAGCATGTGCATAAAGTGTGTTAAAACACATGAACCAATGCATGCATGAACCATATGCTCCCAGATCTTTGCATATGTGCTGGTACCAACAGTCATTTTAACAGTTTACTGTAAGACTCTGTAATCATCTCCCTGTTTTGCATGCCAGTGGTATGTTTGCTTTCATTACTAGTGAAATAAACAGGATGTGTTTGAAATAAGCTTTACTAGCTGAACATGTCCAAGGAGAAGGGAAGGTCGTCAAGATTAGTTGGTGGAGACCTGCAACTGGAAGGCAGGAAGGATGTGAAAGGGAGACACAGCCGCATGTGGAGAAACTTGCGAATCGGTCTATATGAAAAGCAAGAAGAGTAAAAAATAAGATTACAATGATGGAGGAGAAGCAGCTAGGGAAGAAATGCTGGGGAATGTGTCAGTTCTATCTTGACTGTCACTGTTCGAAAAAGAAGGAGCTCACAAGATGCTGGGTTATTGTTCTGAGACATCACAGGTGGATTTGCGCCTTTTTCTCTTTGCTCCTAATTATCTATTTGGCTGCAAAAAGCACAAAGTAAAAAAATGAACTGAAAATTGTGATGAGCAGTTTTGTTGTGTTTCAGCTCTGAAGGTGACTGCTTTGTATCACTCAACATTAAAGCAAGAATCAATTTTCCTGTTTCAGGTCTGGTAAATATGAAAACAGACAAAATAAACTGAATGGCAAATATTCCAAGGCTAAAATAAAAAAAAAAAATGTATAATGTGTTTGTTTTCTTAGAATTCTCACTCACCACACTAATGTAAGGATTTTGAATTTGCCTAAAAAGAGCAAGGTGATGACTGAGCTCATCTAAATGGTTAAACCTCCTGTTACAGTCTCTGTCATTACAGAAAAAGATCAGAATAAAGTGGATTTACAAACTTCAGCAGTGAGTACATGGATTCATCCTACGATATTATTGATGACAATGCAAAATGAGAAACTTTTTCTTTTCCTTTTGTATTAAATAAGTTTTCATATTTTGCTACATTACAACTGACCTAAATGTATTAAAAACATACACGTTTTCTGAAGATGTGATGTATTTGCACATTTATAAACTGAAATTTGAGTCAGTTTTGCTTTGGGAAATTATTGTATATCCTAAGCTTAGTCAGATTTGATTGAGAGCTTCTGTGAACAATAATTTTACAAATCTTGCAACAGATTCTCATTTGCAGCTAGGTCAGAATACTGACTCGGCCATTGTAACACACAAATATGCTTTGACCTAAACCCTTCATTTCTAGTTCTTGCCATGTGTTTAAGTTTGCTGGATGGTGGACCTCCACCCCAGTCCTAAGTCTATTGCACCCTCTGACAGGTTTTCTTTCAGCATTGCTCTGTATTTTAACTTCCCCCACAAACTCTGCCCAGCTTTCTTGTCCCCACCGCAGAAAAAGACCTCCACAGCATTATGCTGCCACCGTAGTGCTTTGAAGTGGCAGAATGAGGTGGTGTGTTTAGGGTGACACGCACCATCTGATGTAGTCCTTGGTCCTCATGATGAAGTTTGTTTACAGAACAGATTTATTTATACAGACATTAATTTACACACACGTTAACTGTAATTATGATTTATGTGATTTCAAAAGGCAATTAACTGCACTTAATTTAGCATTGCATTGGATTTTTATTTTTTATTTTTATTTTGTAGACCATATATAATTTACTTTCCACTTGTGTTGTTCTCTCACATAAAATGTGGTTACAATGTGCTGAAATATGAAAATGTTTGGCCATTATGTATATCTTGGCAAGGCACTATATTCATGGTTAATGTATCCAAGGCAAATGGCCACAGTTTAAAATAATGCCTTGTGAAGATACATGTTTTCATACCTGAGAAATGCAACAGATTTTCTGAAGCATTTTTTAAGCAATAATCACACAAACTTTCTCTAAGTACATACGTGAAAAACTATAAGGTAAAGATTTTATTTTTTTTAAAGGGATATGAAAATGTGAAGAAATTGATGCTTTGAAAGATAAACATCTTTATTAGTTAGGGGCTACCTCTCCCCAACCACTGTACACCATCCCCATCTACAGGTCATCGGAACAGCAGCAGTGCTATTCACACTCTCACTGCCAGTCTCTCTCTGTCCATTTTACTCACTGTTTCTTTCACTTCCCTGTCAGCCAGAAATCTAATTATGAGACATTTTCTTTGGTAGATAGATACTGTAGCAAAGCGCTTGGCCCGCCCAATTATCATGTCTTGCCAAAATCCCCAAAGGTGTATTCGGAAGAGTGTGATTCTGCATCTGACTCCAAAAAGAGGGGACTGGATTATACAGTAAATCTTTGGGGTGATAATTGCTTTGCAGTTTCTGTGACAGCCCCTTTAGAGTTGTCACTATAGGGCACTTCAATGCTAGAATATCTTCCCTAAAGCAGAGAGCGTCCTCCATTTGCAACCATTACATTTCAAAAGAAAGCTGCATCTGTGATTAGTAATTTAGAAATATATCAATATGTAAAAATTGCATACTACAGTGCATTACAAATTTATGGAGAGGCAAGTGTCTTTGCAATCAGCTTGATGACTCAAGCTGGAACATACATAACATACAGAATTTCCTTTTTTGTCGTACAGACACTGAAGAAACCCAGGTGGACCATATAAACGTATCACTATTTAAGTCAACTCTCTGACAGTTCTACTGAATTATTCAACTGTGAGGAAAATCCTGATCTGTTCAGTATCTAAAGGGAAAGAAAAGCTTTAATATTTTCCATATACTTTAAAAAGAACGCTGAATTGAGCATTCATTGTTTTCTTTGTGCTCGTGAGTGTTTAAATGATGTTCTTGTCAAAATTGTCCACATTTATCCAATGAGCAATTTAAAATCTGCAGGGAAATGAATGTCCGCTTAGGCTTAGAATCGTGTAGAAATTCACACAGTTGCAGTCCCCTCATGACGGATCACACCCTTGTCATTTATAATCCAATTCTCTCTCTCTTTCTGTCTTTTTTTGTCTATTTAGAAAGCTGACAGCCAGCAGTTCACTGTTGACACTGAGATGGAGAGTCTGTACATTGACTCTGCTATCCCTGCAGCTGCTGTCAAAACAAATGTGCAGTAATCTATGGCAAACATCTCAGTGCAGTGCAGAACATCTATCCAATGTATAGCTCAGGTCTGAAAACTCAAAGAGTGGATGTTGTCCTACGCAACGAGAGAACCAAAAGAAAAAAAAGTGCAATCCAACAGTATAGTGGCTATTTTTTGCTCATCATCTCTCGTACCCGTGTTGCACTTCTTATTATCTTGGCAATAATAAGCATGCAGGTGTCCTGTGAATGTGCCCTAGTTACAAGCACAGTGATTAGATTCTGTAAAAACAAGCACTGAGGTGGATAGGAGAGTATCAAACCGGCAGATGAATCACTGTTGGCTTGCTTTCAGTTTTACAGACATCTAGGAGGTGCACATTTAGCTATCATTAGCTCCTTCATTTAAAGGTAACTGCAAACATTTCCCACAGTGTCTGCTATTTCTCACAAATACAATACACGCAGGGTTAACCAGAAAAAAGCGTAATCATGGATGCTACATTTACACCCTCAGGTGACCCAAAATGTATATCAACCGTGTGCAGATGAACATGCATGTTTCTCTGTGTACCTTGATACATTTTAAATCAAGTGCAGATATATATTCAGAGTTAAAAGGTTCTCTCACCTTTTTCCACCTAGTACGCTGCTTGTGACAAGTAAGCAAGCCCACAGATGAAGAGAGGCCGCCCTGCTCCGTCCACACATAGTTGAAATATGAGGACCTTTCACTGCTGGAGGTTAAAGGAAGAGAAAATGAACATCATCGCCATGTCACATGGAGCCTGTACACCATTATCTCTAATGTGTCATCACATATAACTGTCAACAAATCAGCAGACACAGAAAAGCTTATTGTGCTCCTTTTGATCGTCAATCCAAACATTTACAACCAGATTCCTTCACCAAAACCCAGCCAAATCTAAAATGTACACGCCAAATTAGATACACACAAATATCAAGCATTCTGCATCATTATCATTAATCGCTTGTCATATTGACTGTGCCCCTGACTGTCAGATGGACCAGATCCAACAGATGCTACTGTGGCTGCATTCATAGCGCAGAATAATTAAGAGAAAATAACAAGGAAACAGACCATCGACCACATATACACCCTGTGTGAGCCTGTAGCACCTGTGAACAACCTCTTCTACAGTAACACCCTGCGATGTGAAGCATATGCATTAAAACCAATATCCAACCAAATTCCTATCCTTTAACATAAAAGAAAATGCCATTCCTCCCTAAACATTTAAGTATGATGTAATTCCAACTATGAAGTATTGACAAGCGACACCCTGCGCTATAATGTGCATGCAAATTGAGAAACCATATTGGAAAGCACAATCGGTGCGCCCACGACAGGGCCAATTGCTTATTTATAGAAAAAGAGCTTTAAAAAAAACACCAAAATTTGCACTGACAGAAACACAGTCAACAGCGTGTGGTACTTCAGTGTGTGCTACGATTGGGTGGGGGCCAAATCCTCTGCTAAACTGGAATAAAAATAGAAAAAAAATCCCCCGGTTCACTCTGATTTAATAAAGGAAAAATTATGAAGCTTGTTGAAATCAGGAGGAAAACCCCGCTCAAGCACACTTTTTAAGTAATTCTAAAGGGGAGGAATGTCACCCGCTACAAACATCCAATATTTTAATATAGCTAAATGAGCAGAGTGGAAATTTAGCATGCAACTGGCATCCCCTGCAAGGCTTGTCTAAATACAGGCATGACGATCCGTGCGTGGCGGAGTAATTAACCGAATGCGCGTTGATGCTGTTTTATTTGGAGAGCGCTGTCCGCGGTGCTTAAACCAGGCAGGTTCCCCGTTAAAGCATCAAACAGCTCCTGCACGCCATAAAATGCTCGCCCCCTAAACGGTGCTAATTTCAGTGGCAAACTCGTTCATCCCCCATCTATGAAACTCACATTCGATTGTTGCGCTGTTCGCCGATAAGGGGAAAAAAACAGCTCGCTGTACCTCCTTAGCTCAATAAAAAAAGGCGTAAATGTTAAGAATATCACTTACAGCAGATGAACCAGGCTGTATTGGAGGTCCGCTGACTATATCCTGAAACTTTTTCGCAAATATCTTTTGTTCCTAGCCGGACGGAATGTAAAACATTTCTTCTGTGATCTGAGATCTGACGAATTTTAGCTTGAGGCTGGAGAAGCGGCTGCTGACGATATGCGCAGGTCTCTCTCACTGTTCATTGGTGGTTGTGTAGTGAGTTCAACTCTGTCTGTCGGCAACAGAAATGTTTCACTGGACTAGCAAATCTAGTCTAATGTACGCTAAATCCTTTAGGTGCTGATCGCTTCTTTTAATGCAGCTAAACGAATATCACCGTGTCCAAAGACAGACTATTTCATTTTAGAATAGACTGTTCCAACGTAATATAGTGACAAGCCCGCCCATTTTATATGCAGCACAATTTAATTTCCATTGCTGTCCTCCTAATCTCTTTCCAGCGGATGCTGAATAGAAAAATCCTCTTACATTTGCAGCTAGGTTATCACTCTCCCTCGCTCCTACGTGAGGATTTGCAACGAGATAAAAATTCTCCCAAAACACCGTCTAGCAACCAAGACAGCAAATGCATTCTAAGAGAAAAGGGAAGAGCCTTAATAAGCATATACTTACATTGACGCAAAAATAACAAAACCCAATCGGGTTGCGGTTTGGACAGACGCGCACAAGCTTGGAAATAACACCTCCAGATTTTTTAGGAAATCATATCCTATTCGCTTTCACCCCGGTTTACACCGGCAGAAGAGGGTGTTCTTCTATTCTCTACAACACCAAAATCCTTAGGCAGATCACTCACCGTCTCCTAAAAGCCCACGTTTCGCATCTAGACAACTGCTAGTGTCTCTGTTATAAGCCAAATATTCTGCTGCTATACAGCCACGCCGCTTCAGACTGAGCCACAGCACGACGAGCGGCGCTGAGCTGCGTGCATCTGCAAGAGAGAGGGGGGAAAAAAAGAAAAAGAAAAAAAAAACTGGGCTTATGATTCGCGGCGTATATTTCTGTAGGCATCTGCGCGTCTCTAAGTTGAGACTACAAATCAGGGGACATTTGCATCGGCAAGGACCGAAACAAAATCACAAAACGATGTGGACCGTTGCGTTATTGGCAATTTATATAATTTCATCGTAATTTATAAGAGCCCAAGCCTTCTTTAAATTTCGGGTGTTAATAGAGGAACGACTCTTTTTTTTTTTAAGCCCCTCAGTTTTGGCAGAGGGTTTATTTTCATGAGGGCAGGCAGAGTGAGCTGGCAGTGGAGTCACGTCAGTCTGGTCTGCAGTGCAACGTTTCCTCTGTGAGCGTGTGCGTTGCCTCCTCACGCGTGGTTCAAGTAATACATATGCGTGATTAGTTATGAGGGACGTCACAGGTCTGCGCGCCCCGTATTTTCTAGATTAAATAAGTTATCTATCTATCTATCTATCTATCTATCTATCTATCTATCTATCTATCTATCTATCTATCTATCTATCTATCTATCTTGCAAGCACGCATCCACTTTTATCGCAATCTGCTCACTCTTGACCTGATGCCGCTGCAGGTGCGTGCGTATATTTAGGAAACAACGTAACCATTCAACCCGGCTGTTTCCATAGAATTAATGCCACTGTAATACAAGCGGAACATCGTCTCAAAGCTGCATCTCCTTGCTCCTCAAAGCACAGTCTCCGACCGCTGCATGTGACTCGGTTTTGTCCGTGCGCGCGCGTGCGTGCACGTGCGGGCGCGCACAACCAACACGTGCCGGCGTGCTCGTCGGGGGAGGGGGGGGGGGGGGGGGGGGGGTAAAGACTCTTGCTTCGAAGAGAGGAGCAACAGCAGACAGCTTCTTCTGGGAGACGCCGCGAGCGAGTGAACATCCAGCGTTTTTAAAAGACATGCCCCCTCACAGCTATATCTCTGGGCAGGTGATGAGGTATCCTGTGTGTGTGTGTGTGTGTGTGTGTGTGTGTGTGTGTGTGTGTGTGTGTGTGTGTGTGTGTGTGTGTGTGTGTGTGTGTGTGTGTGTGTGTGTGGGGGGGGGGGGAGGTAAACACGAGAGAGATGGATGACGGTAATTTGGGTGAGAGATGCGCAGTTTATAGTCAAATAATCACTGACAGTGAAGGGTTCCTTTGAATTTTGAAGGGAGGTTTATTGACTGAAACCCCCCTTGCTTTGTCACAGTTATTTTTGTTCAGTATGTGTTTAATTTCAAACTGTGGGAAATCAGTTCCCAGAACGGTTTAAATTTTTATTTTTTTTAAATCAATCGACAGCTCTCAAACAGAATATCTTAAAGTTGTGGCAGCTTTTGTAATGTTATTTTTTTCCCCTCTCAAATAAAGTTATCTTTTATTTTTATTGTATTTGCAAATCTAGGTTTCTGACGTTGTTTCGTATAGTTGCACAGTCCAGAATGTTTCAATTGTGCGTTAGGTTTTGCATTAACTAAGTCAGACAATGACTTTGGAAAGTCCTGTGGATTTTAAGACTCTCAGATCACCTGGTCAGTTGGTTCTCAGAGACCAAGTATCATTTCATCGCTACACCTTTTTCCTTCCTGAATTTAGCAAACTGCCTTTTACAATTATGTGATCTAAACACCTCCGCGCTAAACCCTTTTCAATCAGACTGAAATCATCAAGCAGACGCTGCAGCAGATGGAGACTTAAAATGCTACACCTGTACTCATGTCCTTTGAAGTTTTCCTACATTGTCTTCTTTCAACCAAAAGCTTTATTGTATTTTATTGGGATTTTATTTTATAGACCAAAATAGTGCATCATTTTAAAGTGTAAGGAAGATCCATGCTTTTCAAAGACTTTGAAAAACCAGAAAAAACAGTGGGATCCATATGAATTCAATGGTTTTTGTTCTCATTGCCCTAAATTAAATCCAATGCAAATTATGACCTTCAGAAGTCACCTTATGCATAAATAGAGTCCACCTGGGTCTCTGCTGTTTAGTGGAGGCCTCATAGGTCCATTGAGAAACATTAATAAATATACAGCATCACAGAGACCAAGTTAACACACCAGATAAGTCAGCAATGAAGCTGTGGAGAAGCTGTTAATATCTCATAGAGAAGTGCTCAGCCCATCATCTAAAATGGAAAGGAGTGCATTGCAACCATGGTAACTTTAGACAAGCTGCAGAAATCAACAGCAAAGGTGGAACAATCTGTCAGCACAGCAACTATTAGTCGTAAATACTCCAAATTTGATCTTTTTGGAAGAATGGCATGAAGAAAAAAAATGTTAGTAAAAGATAATATTGAATAAGACTGCACATCACCTTGAGCTTACTATCTCACCTCTGAAACAAGGGTTGGCAGAGGCATGATATGTGGATATCTCGTTAACATTGAGTGGAAGATGGATATGGGCAAATACTGTGCAATCCTAGAAGAAAAGTTAGTGGTGGGAAAAGGCTGTGGACTGGCATGAGGGCAACAAGTAGGACAACAGCTTTAGACATACAACCAGACTTATGATGTAAATGATTATTATACACTTAATTTATTATAAAACTAATGTTGAAATGGCTTAGTCAAAGTTCAAATCTAAATGACACTTGTTATCACTACATGAAAGAAAATGAGGGGTATCAATCAGTTTGCAGGGCAAATATAAACATTGACAATAAATTAGTTAAGTAGCATGCAGGTGCACAAGATGTTTTTGCAGCTGTTCTTTTAATAAATTATTGTAATACTTTATTGTTTGTTTTCTGTCATTTAGTCAGTAGCAGCACCACACACCTCCAGTTACTCCTAACTTAGCATTTAGCAGGTCATAGTGAGCAAAAAAACAACAAAAAAAACAAGTTGAATACTTCAGTTAGATTATTGCAGTAAAGATTAACTCTTTCCAACTCTTTGTTTTGTGAGTTTCACTGTCACTGCAGTTACTTTATGACTTGAACCTGTTTAGATGGACTTAATTTTCATCCTTTTGGTTTATATTTTATCCACCTACAAATTCTCAATCAATGAAATTGTTGCAGTCCACCGAGCCCTAATGAAAGAAAAAGGAATGAACAAAGCACTAGAGTCAACCAGAATGTCAGAAGTTAATGGAGCTACATTGCTGTGCACCTGTCCTTTCACAGTTTTACTACTGAACACAAAGCTACTGTGACGGCAGTAGGTAGTTGCGATCCAGCAGAGAATTAGGAGTGACTTGCCTCAATCAGTCGTCTTGAAGACTAAATCAGGCTGCAACGGGAGACAAAAGCAGACTCCCCCTCTGTGAGCTGCTCTCTGTAATCAGCAGAAGTTGGCATGTTCTCTGACTCACTGTTCGAGGTCAAGACCGGTGTGACGCATGCAAAGGTACATGCACACACATACAGTCAGAACTTCCAGTATATACCCTTATATCACCCAGTAGATCTGTGTATCTCTTCCAGCAGAAACTCTGTGTAAACAACATGCAACATTTATTCTAGTTTTAGAAATGTGGGCTAAATGTTTGTTTTTTACAGTAAAAGTAAGCCATAATACCCATTGAACCTTTTCACAATAAACTTACCCTACTTTATCTTACCTACGATCTGTGAAATGCTGTTAAGAATCTGTGACTACACTTGAAAACTGATGTTCAAAGACACTTTCCATCCAATCCAACAGATGTTGCACTAATTTGCAATAAAGAATAGCTAAAATAGAACTGAACTGAAGAATTGAACTGGAATCCATATATGCTACACTGACGTCTGCTCTATTAGAATTAATAGTTTTGCAAGGCAACATAAATCAACAGTTAGTCAAAAACATGTTGAAATCATCAGAAGGATACATTATATGTGTGTTTTCTAAAATCTGAAAGGACTGAAAAGAATGAATTGTTCAGATACTGCATTCATTTGTCTGTTCACAGTGATTGAGTCACATGCAGTCAGGGTCAAGTGATCAAGAAAAGGAGACATTCAAGGGTACGCCGCACTAGCACTGCCTTAGTGGAGCATTCAGATGGTCTAGCTACAAAAGTATCTGGTTTATGCTTTTTAAAATATCAAGATAATAATCTCATTGTGGGTCTATGGACTGAACATTACATGTTTACAACAAGATGCATTGCTGCACTGATACTGAAAGAAATCAGGTCACAAGTTAACAGTGGTTACTATGTTTACTGAACACTCAGTAAGTTGATATTGTGGGGATCAGTGAAAACAGAAAACATAGAATTATTAGCAATCTGCTGATTTTTTTAACAAATAGTTTAAAAACTTTTACCAGACATGACTGGGATTTTTCAGACATCATTGTGACAGTTTATCAAGGTTTCATTGACTCTACCTCCAAATGATGAGCAATTTCATTAAGTGCCAGTCATTAGGATGAAATGCTTTTGCAGCCCCTGAAGATAGCAAAAGTATAATGGAGGGCTGCTGGTCATGATTACAAGGCCTTTGATAGAAATTTATTTGTCCTTCATTCACTTGGACTACTTTGACTGATGTGTTTTGCCGTTGCATGGTTCATAATCTTGTCCACCAAAATAAGGTGACCAAAATATTTAATACCTAATGCATTTTTGATGATTTAGCTTGGTAAAAAAAGACTCAAGATCTGTTGCTTTGGCATTTTGGTGGTTCATTTGAATTGTTTTGATCTGTCAGTTACACTCCTCAATATATACACTGCTAAACAAAATAAACGGAGCACTTGGAGTTGCATTGTTCCCAAGTGTTCCCTTTATTTTTTTTGAGCAGTATGAGTACTGGTAAAGCTAACAATTGCCTGGAAAACATTTCCCCTTTGAATAGCCTTTGCCACTGTGCATGATGGACAGTAAATTGTTTAAAAATTGTCTTGTGACTCTTCTCTGATAAGGGGGAGCATGTATCCATTGAGATCCTTGCATATTTATTTATTTGTTTAAATTCCAACCAAGTGAAATGCCAATGTGTATCAATGACAGCATGTCATTGCTATATATCCTTCATGTCTTGCGTGCATAGTAGTGTACTACTGTTTTTTATCAAATTTATTTATTTTCCCAGCTACATATGGTGAGGTGGTCAAAATATACTTTCTTAGAATCCCCATCAGGCATAATCTTAGCATAGCAGATACTTTTTGAAACTACATTCACTAAATTTCTCAAGCTGTCAAGTCCTGAAACGGTTTGTATTTCTATTTAAATCAATTCCACCTGTTATTATTCTTTCTGACTGAAAATAAGAGAAATTAAATTATTTGATTTTTTTAAGCTCAGCCTTGAGAAATGGTTGTCAATGATTGTTCATGAAAACCAGTCCCCCTGGAATTTTGTTTTCATAGGAGCAAATTCAGAAATGCATTATAATCTTTTTCACAAACGGATTTTTTATTTATTTTCATCTTTATCAAACCAGAAAGATTCATTGAGATCAGACACTTATTTTTTTCAAGGAAGACCTTTACAAAGCAGCAGCCACACAAAGCAAAACCTGTGACTAACAGACTTACATGGACTGAACACTGTAAACATATTCCTTTCTTATGAGGCCTAAAAACCTATAGAAGATAAATAGGCTACATATACAAATTCTAACTAAATGACACATATGCATGGTTTTTCTGGCTCATCCTAAGTCTTTTAAAACATGTATATGAGTCACAGTTACGACTGCAATAAAGTCAGTGAGGTACTAAAGCCTTTCCATCCTTTTAATTTACAGATTTCAGCCAGGTCACTTTTTATTGCTGCCTCCTAGATGTTTTTTTCTAAGTAATTTTCAGCTCAGCTCCCTGCAGCTAGCCTCTTGTGGACATAACAAGAAGTGCATCCAACAAAATCAAATGCAGTAATTTGCACATTAATTTGCTGCAGCTGTTGATTATTGATATGAAGAAGTGGGAATTCCATTAACTGTGAAACCCAATGTCTCCTTTAAATGTCAAGAATGTCTCTCTGGTTTACTCTATTTGATTTCCGTTTATGTCTGTCCATACTGGCTCACATCCTCCCTTACATCACTACAACACACAAATGAAAACGTACATCGCATATGCATGGAGACGGCGCAGAAGCAGGGCTGTTGAGTGGAGGCAGACCGCACAGATGCGGCTGCACTCTCACTTGTCAGTTTACATAACACTGATTATAACCCTGAGATTTAGCCAACCACGAGCAACAGTTTAGTTTGGCCTGGGCATTAAAATTTTACTGACCATCTGTTCAACTCTTCAATTCCTTTCCTTCAAATACTTTTCATTGATGCTGATGCTGCCAAGTAAAGCTGCATTGTGTTGTCACTTAAGATGCAGGGTAGCAGCTTTAAAAAAAAGGGACCAGTTCCAAGTTCATGTTTTGTGTGTCTCCCTAATAAGTTTGTTATATTATTTTACCTCTATCAATTATACAATTAAGCCTATGTTTTTTTAAGATGCGCTTTTATTTCAAAAACACTTAAAGCTATTTAATAAATCCCAATATTTTTGAAAGGCAGTAATGAGCAAAAAAATCATGGAAGCATTATGCATTTATTCATTCATCTTCAAAATTGAAAGCTGCACTCAATCAACTATGACTTGTTCTCCCTGAAGAGATTTCACATTTATCATCCCCTTCCATTGCAGAAATTAATCTTGACCAACAAAACAACCTCCAGAGCATAAAAGGGATGCCAGTTTTATGTCACAAATCATGTCCCACATCTCTTGAATTCCCACTGCTGTGAAACTGAAACAGTCTCTTAAGACCTTCGAAGCAATTAACAGAAAAACAAAGGTTTTGGTGCAGACAATTCCTTGTATGTTCTGTGACGGACTGGCAACCTGTCCAGGGCGTACCCCGCCTCTCGCTCAATGACTGTTGGAGATAGGCAGTCCCCTGTCCCCACTGCTGGTTAGAATGCTGTAGATGATGAAGATGTAAGTACTTAATGTTTTGTCTTGTATGTTTTTGTGTGGGGGTGCCAGCTACAGCTCATTCGGTGCATTTAAAAGGAGCTAAAAATAGCTGAAACTGGGGAGGGGAAATCTCATTATCTAAGAATGATACTGTGCAAACAAAAGGTATTGAACATTTTTAGTATAGCCCATACACCTATCCTAAAGATTTAAAGAAAGCAAAATCTTTAATGATATTCAAACTCTGACGCTAATAGACAGAGAGTACATGGTCAATTATATCCCTTAAACTTGGCAAAAACTAATAACCAAGAAACCAAGAAAGTAGTTTGTTAATAAAAAACGATTTCTACTTCTATTACTAGTACTACAACTACTGCTAATAATAATAATACTAATAATAATAATATTTAATAATAATAACAATAACAATAATAATAATACTACTACTAATAATAACAATAATAATAATAATAATAATAATAATAATAATAATAATAATAATAATAATTGTAATAATAATAATAATAATAATAATAATAATAATAATTATTATTATTATTATTATTATTATTATTATTATTATTATTATTATCTCAAAATGCATTGTGATGGAGGTGTGTAAACCATCCAGCAGCACCTTCCGGATGGTTTACATATCTCGACAAGTTAACACTGGAGGTCTATTTTCTCTGACCAAAGCTTTTCTTCCCTGTTTCCTGTGTGAAGTGCCTTGTTTGCATTCAAAGAGACAGCACCAAAACAAATTGCTCTCAGAGCCACCTCAGAACCACCTCAGGGGATGGTGGAGCTACAGTAATGAGGGATCGAGACCAAAGCATTGCAGTTGCACTTTATATAGACCACAACATTTTCACATTTAAATATGGAATAAAAAAGGATTTAAAAGTACATGTCCACTTTAATTCTGTTTTTTTTTTTTAGTTTTGCAGACAGAAGTGTGTCCATCATAATAATATGAACAGAAAATTTGTGTGAATTTATTAATCGTTTTAACAGTGTGCATGCTGATTTTTCTTTGTGAGATCCACAGACTCAGACTCTAAATTTAAAAAAGTGTATCTGAATTAGACACAAAACTATTTTATACCATTTCCTAAGAGGAACAAGGGTGTTGTTTGCTTTATAACTTGGCCCTGAACCACCCATGGATTAGTGGATCTTATAAATCTCTGAGAGACACTTGTATGTGTTATAAATACAATTCATCAGTAACCAAGTTCATGTTGTATTCAACTATGTAACGAGTAAGAGGCATAAAGATGATAAAATTGATGCCTGCACTAAAACATAAGGATATGTTAGCCAATTAATACTTGTGAGGTTTCTTAGATAATATTTAACATTTATTTATTTTTGATTCAATATGAAATTCAAAAGTAGCAGGTTTTATTGTATCTCAATTATCTTAGATCATAAATTCCTATTTGTGTTTCTAATGGGGTAAATATTACATTCAATATATTTTTATACAATATAAATCAGCCTTTAGCAGATTTGTGGGTGGAAGATTAACTGCTAAATGTCTGGAAGATAACTGATTGTAAATATTGAAAGATTAAAAGATAATTATTAGATGTTCATGTGATAATTTTGGCTTAGGCATCTAAACAGTACATGTCTGGATTCCTGACTTACAGCAATGCAGGGTTAGAACTACACTAGAATGTCACAGATTTGCTGAGAAAAAAAAATATTGTAGTCATTAGAGACTTGACACTTGCCCATCAAAGACTTTAGACTGAACTTGCACTAGGGAAAAATGGCTTGTGAACATCCTTGCATGAGTTGAACCTATCCTGTGTGTGGTCCAATAGCCTTACAAAGTAACCGTTTCTTAATGTGTTTTATTGTGTATATATATATCTTTAAAAGGATTGCATATCGTTTTTTTTCTTGAGAGTTTTTCAGTTGTACATCTGAGAATCAAACATGTTTTGGGAGTATTTAACTTTAAAAGGAATTAAAAGTTTTAATGGTATTCACTGAATATCCCTTTTCGTGAGTTATATGATATCATGTAACAAATAGTGCCACAGGAAGACTTCAAAAGTAAACTGCAGGTTGCATAAACATTATTTCCTTGCACCTGTGCAGCTACAAGTCAGCCCTCTTCATTCTTTGCTGGTGTTTCCCAATAAGTTGAGAATAGTCAATCAATGATGAAAGTAGTGCAGCTGACTCAAAGTACCACCTCTGCATTCTCATTTTATTTTAACCCTTAATGAGTGTATAAAGAACATTCCATGCTAAATATGTTTCTTATCATATAAAACAGGAAGAAGAAATTATTTTTTATAAATCAGAAAATATAATGCAAAACCTTTTAAAATGGTAAAAACAGGCTTGCCATAATATAGGCATTGTGTTGCCTTGTACTGAAAGCACCTACAGCCATTCTGTTGTGTTTTTATTTCAATCTAAAACACTTAACATACTAATGCTGAAATAATTGTTTGTATGCACCTTATGTGCCCCAAGGTTGCACTGCGTTTTGAGGACTTTTTAACTAGGGTATTTTATTATGAATTTGCACATAATATATTAACTACTACTTTTTCTAAATCATTTGAATACTTTAAAGCCTTAAGGATAGACAAAAATAAAAATATATTTTCAAGAAAAAGAAGAAAAAAAACATGAGAATGGAACAAACTTCCCTCAATGTTAAAACATGCAGTGTTTTGAAAGAGTTTTCATAACCCTTTCCACATTCACATTAACCCTCTATGTATTTTGGGGTATTTTATGTGATAGATTTTAATCAAGTAATGCATACATTTATAGTTGGAAAATTATACATGGTTTTTAATATATTTCTTTTAATAAAACTTTGCAAAGTGAAATGTGTAGGAATTACACCCCCTTCATGCTGATACTCCTGAGTAAAATCCATTGCAGCTCTTAGAGGTTTGTCAGAGACAATTAATTAACAAACAGGTGCTTTTGTCAGATTAAACAAAAACATAACTTCATGGTCTACATACACAATGCTACATTTGATGAAAAGCTAACAGTACACATCACCCTGAACACAACAATCCCACAGCAAAACATGGGGATGGCTGCGTAATGTTGTGGGGATGCTTTTCTTCGGTGGGGACAGGGAAGCTAATCAGAGGTGATGGGTAATAGATGGAGCTATATGCATCACCCTCCTGGTATAAAAAACTAAGAAGGTACAAAAAGTGTGGTGACAGTTTACGTTTTTGCAGAAAAATAACATTAAATACACAACCAGAGCTATAACATAATGGTTTTGAACAAAGCATTTTCATGTGTCAGAAAACCTTGGTTAATCCCCGGACCTAAATCTAATTAAGAATCTGCATAAAACTGTGAAAATAATGTTAAAAGTGTTCTAAAATCATTCTAAGTTTGTGCTGTTTTATAAAACGAATGGCAAAAAACGGTCTACAGATGAGCAAAACTGTAGTATAGCTACAACCCAAAAGACATTTTGCTCTACTTTGCGATAATCTGTCAGACAAAGTCCCTGTAAAATACACTGGTCTGTGCTTCTGCACCTGTAGATCGGAATTTCAGAAGTTTTTTTTTTTTTTTTTACTGTTTATCTGTTAGCAGACTTGGATTGCCATTGTTATACAGGTGTCCTGTTGTCCAATATTTTCTCTTGGTGCAGTTTATAATTCCGTGTGCTGATATTAATGGATTGTGATTGCTCTTTCCTCTCCAGACGGGGGTTAAAATGTGGCACGATTAACTATTGCAATTACATAGAACAGCAGTCTTCTCAAACACCCCACTGATCCCAAAATAAAGACAGACTGAGGATGACAGGGAAGAAAAAAGAGAAACCCTGCTTGATTGTTAGCACAAGGTAAAGAAACACTGAAGAGGTGACATTATCAACATGTGGGCTGAGAGATTCTGTGAGGCTGCTTCTGCCTCTATTTCTAGAGGTGTAGGTGTATTTGTGTATGCGTGCATGCACTTGTGTGTTTCTGCCTTTTGAGAAAGGAACTAAATGAAAACAGAGATGGTGTCGCAGTTTGCAGTGTGAAAGAAAGAAAGTGACAGAATGAGAAAAAACTAGAGAAGGGAATAGAGGGTGAGGGGAAAACTTTTATTTTTTCATACATCTTCCAAATCATTAGGGGGCATCATTCAGTCATTCAGCAAACTTGTGAATTGTGTTGATGTTCTATTCTGGGGTACAGCCACACAAGCGTGCTCTTATGTTGATAACCATGAAGCCAAGGCTGAAAACATTTTTTTTTTTTTTTAATTGCATACTTAGGGTTAATATTTATGTTTCAAATGTTAAAATGATCTTAGCAAGAGTCAGCTTTACTTTCTGTACTTGTATTATCATCAAAAATTGGTAAACACCCCAATACCGTTTCTTTCCCACACAGTTGGTGTGGGGTGAGTGGCTGTTCGTCTCAAGCTTGGGTCCTATACAGAAGCCTGGGAGCTTGAGGGCCCTTTGTAGTGTGTTTACTCTACTCTTCTGGAAAGAGTATGTTTCAGATGTTTCTCCTGGTATCTGTTGGAGGCACTTCTCCAGTGTGAGGGTCTTTGCCCCGAGTGATCCAATGACCATGGGCACTACTGTTGCCTCCACCTGCCAGGCTCTCTCTCTCTAGTTGTTCCCTGAGCCCGTGGTATGTCTGCACTGTCTTATATTCTTTTTTTCCTGATGCTTCCATTGTTTGGGATGGCCACATTGAGCTCAACAGTCGCCCGCTGCTGGTCAGTGATCACAAAGTCTATACACAGACAAAGACACTCAGGGTATGCATGTCATAGCAATGACGTGACATTAACGTTATTATTTGACTTTTCAAATACTAAAAGTGCCTGAGATTGCACCAGGTTTGGTCCTGTCTTCTGAATTACTCAGCCAAAACATACTTCATTATTTGAGAGCAGTCAAAACCTGGGTATGGATTATGAAAATTCCATTCCAAGATAGCTAACACCCTTTCACTAAGTACGCACACAATATCGCAACAGTTTGGGCCTTAACTGATTAACTTACTTCATACATCTGACATGACTTAAGGTTTCACAAGATGCATTTCATACACAGGGCCAGACAGTATGTTTTTCAGTTTGTTTGTTGCTTTGACATCAATTGTAGCAAACCTGTCAACACATTAGACAAATTTAAGAGCACTGAATCTACAAACAAGAGCCCTGAGACTGGAAATAATGCAAAGAAGGTATAGTCAAATCCAGGATATTAAGATAAATGAGCAACCATATATAAATCACGAGATAGAACTTCAGATATCAAATTCATTTATATTCATTTTAAATTACTTCAGGCATCATCACATCCATCTCTACTGCTGCTTAGACGACTGCTGCTCTGGACACATACATTGGGACTGAGGCAAAACAATAGTCATCTTTTGAGTTAAAGCAAAATGGCATTTTCAGTTTGTCTCTTGGTAATACAGTGTGGTCATATCAGAGACACTGCTGTTTTACATATTTTACCCTGAGAACATCTATGTCAGTCCCTTTTTGTGTAGGAGATTAAGTGTAAAAATCACAGTTGACATTTAAAATAGTAAACTTTATCTCTAACAGAGCGGACTCGGATACTGAACCATGTATGTCACACTTCTCTCATTCACTTACTCAACATACCAAAGAGAACAGACATATAATAGCATGTGTTTTGATGTGAATGAGTAAATAAGAAACACAGTGCAAAGAGCTTTTGTGCTAAAATGTTGTTACATAAGTATGGGCAATTTACCCCTTACTTACCTAATAAATAGGCTCTCTACTCTGGATCTGGAGGCTACTTTGAAAGTAATTTGGAAGTGGGTTTAGCCCACTCTTGGTCAGGTCAGCTTGAAGCACACTTAAAGCTATAGTTGGTAATCTTGTTCAGAAACACGTTTTGTTGTACTGGGTGAAATGGTCCTTCCATTCTGACAGTAGTAAATACATTATGTATTCAGAAAAAAGAAGGTAAAAATGTTAGATCTCTGTGAAAGCTGCAGGACTCTAAATACATTGACCTGCCATTCGGTCCAAATCGTAGGGATTTGTCAGAATTTTGGTCCTGCTCTCACCACCCTCTGTCCCTCAGTTTCCAGAGGTAGCACCTTATCTATTAGTTGTCCCACATGCCAATCATTCTGACGTGCTCATGTAACGTCAATGTGCGTGCGTGTTCTTTGTTAGTTTTCACATGCTGGCTGTGCATGCTCACCTCTAGTGTTTATGTAGCCGGTTAGCGTAGAGGTTAGCTTTGGTGTTAGCCATTCATTGTAGCTCTGCTGCTCTCACCGTATACTTTGAACATGGCAGAGAGTGGCAAGACGTGAACCGCGTTCATGTTTATGAGCAGATGAGGAAGGCCTCAGTAGAAAGAAATAGGACCAGAGTGGATTTTGGAGATTATTTGTTTTCCACACAATCCCCCTGAGGAGTGGAAGAGAAGGTACAATGCTCTTGTGAATGAGCAGTTATTCAAAAAAGGACTGAGGAAAAACTTGTGTAAAAAGCTCTGTCTCTACCTTTTACTCAGTCAGTCCGTCTGTTCGTCCATCCGTCGTCTTCCGCTTATCCGGGGTCGGGTCGCGGGGGTAACAGCTTCAGTAGTGAGGCCCAGACGTCCCTCTCCCCAGCCACATGGGCCAGCTCCTCCGGGGGAATCCCAAGGCGTTCCCAGGTCAGCCGAGAAACATAGTCCCTCCAGCGTGTCCTCGGTCTTCCCCTGGGCCTCCTCCCGGTGGGACGTGCCCGGAACACCTCACCAGGGAGGCGTCCAGGAGGCATCCTAACCAGATGCCCGAGCCACCTCAACTGGCTCCTCTGGACGTGGAGGAGCAGCGGCTCTACTCTGAGTCCTCCCCAGATGACTGAGCTCCTCACCCTATCTCTAAGGGAGAGCCCAGACACACTATGGAGAAAACTAATTTGGGCCGCTTGTATCTGGGAACTCAACCACCTGTGACTCCATTTAAACAGATGAAGCCACCCACTGTCAATTTTAGGTATTACAGCAAACAGGAAAATAAACACAAAAACTCCAAAATTTGGCTCTAATACTCCCAGACAACTATTTTACAAGCAAGAACGGTCCAGATGTGTATAAAGACCAGCTAATTACGTGCATTTGTGATGAGTAAAGGCGGCCTCTGTATTACAGTGCGGTGGTTTGATTGGTGGGCTTTGGATTGTTTTAATAGAGTCAGTCGCTTGTTTCTCTCCAAAGATTAGTGATCGTGTGTGTGTGTGTGTGTGTGTGTGTGTGTGTGTGTGTGTGTGTGTGTGTGTGTGTGTGTGTGTGTGTGTGAAGGTGAGATGGGATCTGAGTGTCTGATAACAGCAACTTTAAAGAAATGAGCTATTTTAAGCCAACATTTTACAATAAGCCCTATAATTTAAAGGATAGGTCTAACATATATTTATATTGTGTGTGTGTGTGTGTGTGTGTGTGTGTGTGTGTGTGTGTGTGTGTGTGTGTGTGTGTGTGTGTGTGTGTGTATGTGCTTTAGTGGTCCTGGGATTGTGTTTTTCAATTTATGTGAGCTTGGTGGAAATTAAATTATGTGATGACAATGTATTCAAATGTTTCAATGCAAAAATAGGTATGTTGCATGAAGCACAAGTTTACACATAAAATTAACCATTTCTTTATTATTCTTTAATATACTCAAATCACCTCTGATTAGCAGCACCCATGGCTCAGGTGTTAGAGCAGATTTCCCAGTAATTGTTCAGAAATGGCTTTTCCTTGATAGAATATGGAATGACGTATATGTGTGATGGGAAAAAGACTCTCTCTCTCGCTCGCTCTCTCTCTCTCTCTCTCTCTCTCTCTCTCTCTCTCTCCCCTCTCTCTTTCTGTGTGTGTGTAATTGCTGCTGGATGGTTTTGCACTTTTTACTCGTAAAGTGGGGAATTTGATGTCAAGTGAGGACATTTTTGGTCCTCACTTTTTTGGGCAGGTTGGGTCTTCACTAATGGCTTTCATTGCCACCGCAGTGAAGACCCAACCTGTTTCCGAGAAATTTTATTGGTTATGAAACTCGAGGGCTTTTGCTATTTTCAAAGCAACACAATCGTTAAGATCCTTAACGTTACCGACAAGGATGAAGAGTCAGAAGATATTGTGTGGAATTAACTGAAATCTTGCTTTTATGTCAACTCTACAAAAGAAAAATACAACCAGGTTGATCTTATATTACAGACAAGGAAACAGCATAGAGAATATCATAATTTTAAGAGCGCACATCATGGCTGACCCAGATAAATGGGTGTAGTGCCAAGCGACGGCAACAGAAGTTAAACATGTTTCAGTTTTCTTTTGTCGTGTCGCAAGCCCACGTGCACACGTTCACGTGTACAAGCTTGAAATTTCACACAAATTTTGCCAGTCGCTAGGCTGCAGGAGGGCAGATCACTTCATCGCACGAGTTCCATTGGAAATGAATAGAGAGGGAACACCCCGTGTGTCGAGCCCATAAGGTCTCAATTAGTTTTCAGGTTAGGGTTGGGAATAGGTGTATACTGGTTAAGGTTTAGGGTTAAAGTCAGGATTAGGCCATAGGAAGGGTTGAAAATGAATGGATGTCAAGGCACAGTTCTCAATAAGTATTTAGAACCTAGATGGGTGTGTGTGTGTGTAATGTAGATAATTTGGTAAATACAAGATACACTACTTAAACATGAATCAATAAATCAAATTCTAATCAATTCCTAATTTAGGTTCATCAGATAGTGATGCGTTTATGTAGCCTCGTGAGACCATCCTGATCTCGCGAGGTTTCAAGGTTTCACTCGCAGATCAGTCTGGATACCCTCCGTTGAAGAAAATTTGGAGCCGTTCACCAAACGAACGTCCAATCAGCGTTGGCTTTGAGGCGGGTTGACGTGTGACGCAACGGGAAGCGCGTCAGTTCAGTCTAAAGAACATGGCGGCTTCAGCCGATGAAACTAGCGTTAGCGCGGCTATCGAGCAAGTTTTATCGGAATTACAGAGTATTTCTCTGCTGAGCTAACGAGCCTTTACTTGCAGCAGCAAGAGTAGCTTGGCTTGTGGTTGTGTTTTCGTCGTCGCTCGTAACAGAGCGACGACGAATCTGATTGGTTTATTTGGCCCGTCTATCACCAACATAGGCCAATCAGCTGACCAGTATTTTCGCCCCTTCCCAAAATTACTTCAACGGAAGGTTTCCAGATGGATATGCGGAGCAAATCTATCTGGCGGAGTCAGGTAAGCGTTTATGTATGTCTGTATAAATGTTTTTGGTCAAAGTTGTTCAGTTAATCACCTGGAAGTCTATTATTTCTAACCAGACTCAAGTAATACTTTTAGTAGTCATTGCGTGAGATTCATTTTTAACCCTTTGAGTAAGTGCCAAGCTTAAAAGATATGAGCTTGGGAAATATGTCAACTCAACACTTGCATTAAGGCTCTCCTTTGAGCAGGTATTGAGCACCGTCAGCATATTGGACCTGTACATCGCTTGATGTAGAATGAGCCATAACAAGTCCTGATGTGTATTTCAACAAGACACACTCTCTGACAAACAGACAAGAAAAGCAATGAATGATGGCATGCTGTACTGCAACAGACAAGACATCATCATTGTTGATATTTAGTGATAAATTCAATGTGTCTATAACACATTTTTCTTCACATTTCTCTCCCCTCAATATTTGCTAGGAATAAATTCATCAATTTTGCACATATTTCTGTTTAGCTAATCACTATACTCAGTTACCTCCATTCTCATTTCAGTTTTCTCTCTTGCTCTCTTTCTCCTTTCATTCAGAACTTCCATCCATAATGTTAGCCATTCAGTCATCATCTACCCATTCATCCATGTGTTCACTCATATACATTCAACTGCCCATCTAGCCAACTCCTTATCTTCCTACCACAGCATATATTATACATTTCCTCCTCATCACTTATCCTGTACTGTTCATTATTACTATTATATGCCTTTTTTCCCCATCTGCTACCTTCTGCAGCTCCTGTGTAAATGTATCTTCTTTCCACCACTTCAATTCATTCTATACTGACTCCTCCACCAGAGGTTACATTGCTTGTGCCCCCCTTTCTGGTTTTATTGCAGCTTTTTTTCAGTTTATGAATTTTATTTTCTTTACCCCATTGAAAATAAAGATATTCCATTTTCATGACTTTATTCTGATTTGATCTTTATTCTTGGTCAATTCCTTCTCATTCTAAAACATCTTCTTCTATCCTCTCCATTTTTCTTCAAGTGCATTTCCCTTACCTGTGAACCATCTAATCTCTTTTTCCCACACTCTTTCTTCATTGCAGAGCAAATTAGGTTCCCCCTCCATTGTTCTACATCTGCTAATTTTATCTTTCTGCTGTTTTGCTCACCTTTCCTGTCATATTATCCACCTTTTCCTCCCATCTGCCCCTTGTCATGGGTTCACTTTCACTTTTGTCCAGAAGGTTTTAGCTATCTTTGCGCATCACTCAAATACTGTGACTCCAGCTTAGCTTTTCAATTATACTTTTTTTTAGCCCCTTTCTTCATAAATATCTTTATTTATTGGCCTTCTATTGTATCTCTCCCTAATTTCTATTGCCTATCCTGCTTTCCCTATTGGTTAATCATACATAACCCTTAGTGTGCACTACGTGGTCTAAGATGTGAAATGTTTACTGGATTTATAATACAGTTTTACTATAAGGTGTGAATTATAAATAAAGGTTACAGCTATATCCTGGGAAATGATGGTGCCCTTGAAAGAGCAAAATAACCTTAGGTAACCTAACTTGCTCAAGGAACAATTTGTTAAATGGAAAATTTATTTTGTGAAACTGCAGTAAAATTTCTTTAATAGAATTTGGTTAGAACAGGGCCCTCGCGTTCTGGCATCTGTAAGTTGTCACTTTGGGTCCCTGAGAAAGACCCTTAGACCAAGAATGCTCCATGAGTCCTGCACAGTGGCAGCCCACTGCTCCTTAAGGGATGGGTTGAAAGCAGAAGACAAAATTCATTGGATTGCGCAGTTGCAATCACAAAAAAAGATAAGTTATTATTATTATTACAGTTAAAACCAGATATTAACATAGACTGTACAATTTTTTTTTCTCACTGTCAGATTTTGAATCCAGCTAAACCTCTCCATGGACAGGACAGTTAAGTTTGTTAAATGATTTCCAATTGCTAAATCCCTGAGTGCCAGTGTCAGAATTTGGCTATTACTTTCTACAAATTAAAATGTATACAGGGGTTCTTTTTTGTGGCCTTTATTTGACAGTAGCCTGACAGGAAATGGGGTTGAGAAAGAGGTGGATGATATCCGGCTAAGGTCTATGGGTCGAGACTCGATCCCAGGATGGCCACGTCGAGGAATGAGGTCACACTCCACCTGTAACACCAACATGCCCATATAGAAACGTTTTTATACCTTTTTAAACAATCTGGGAAAGCCTAATATGATGTCAGTATTCCTTTTCAATAGTGCTTGTCTGATGCAAAGACTATATAACACCTTTCTCATATCTCAACGCTGAAGACTGATAAATGTTATCAGCGGGTTTAATGACATTTAAAAGGGTGAAAAAGAGAAGCAATATAATTGAAACATGGATATGTGCAACCTGACATGTACTTATACCTAGAATTGTTACTGTATACCAGATTAAATATATGAACTTGTACACTACAGATGCCATCTTGGATGTAAAATATATAACAAAATTGCTTATTTTATGGTGAAATAATGAATTAGCAAGCACCATATTGCACAAAAACAAAGTATCAAACTCATAGTTTTAGTGCATACCGGTGATGCCAACTCAAACAAAAGATGTATTGAGGACGATAAAGAGCATTTATTTTTGCTTGACTGAGTACTACTTCCATTCAATAAAGTCAAGTTCAAAATGAAAAAGTTCCCAAATTGCAATACCTAAAGCAACCATGATGCTGTAACCACATAGCGGGTACCTTGCAAGTCTGCGAACACTAAGACAGCAGTTTTGGGGTTGATGTCTGTAGTAGTGTGGAGTAGCAAGCTTTATAGTACTGCCCAACAAAGGCCTTGTAATGGCTTAGATAACATGCAAATTGAACCGCAACAGGTCCGCCCCCTTAGTAATGGGGAGTCATTAAGGTCGTTGTTGGCTTGCAAATTGAACCGGAACTGGTCCACGCCTCTGAAATGGGGAGTCGTTTGGGCCGTTATTGGCCTGGTTTACATAAGCGATGTTTTGGGGGTGAGAATTGAGGTGATGGTTGGCTGGAATCAACCCCATAGCTGTATTGTAAGTTTTTGAGAGTTGGAACCTAAGTCACTGTTTATACCTTTCAGCAACTTCTCCCACCCAGCCATGCCTGTCGATAGACTGTCTCTGTCAGCTCATTGCACTGATGTGATCCAACACTCTTTTTTTATCTTTAATAGATAATTTCCAGCACTGCATTACAAAATTTGTGTTCTGTGCATTGAACAAACATCTTTTAAATGACACCTAATTTAACACTAACACAAACAAATACAATTAAGTAAAAAATTTAAAACACTTGACATGTACAAAATTGGTCAATGTTCACTATTTAAGTTTATCTCTGCGAGTTGCATCTCTGATGCAACTCTCAAGTAAACATGTTGGTACATTGTTATTGCTGCTATTTAATTGCTCATTCGGTAAAATGGATTATGCATTCTTTGGCTCAAAGGCAGCAGTTTTGGGGGTTGGTGATCAATGTGTTTTTCTGTTGAATAGGTGTGTCACACCTGTGAATGTGTCAATCAATGAGAGGCTGGCATTGCAATCACTTGATCTGTACCCATTAACTTTTATGTGGAAATCCTTGACTTTAATGGACCCATGTACACAACTCTATATGTATTACAATTTACCAAAAAGTCAATGATACACCATCACCCTCTCCTGTGATAAAATAAATATTACAGGAAAAAAAAACTGGATCGGTGCATCTCTAGCCTCTGGTGCTAGAAAATCATAAGGAGGATTTCCAAGAAGAGTAAGGTATGCTCATTTTTTTTCAGTTGACCAATTCAGGAAGCAAAAATGATGAAAACTGCAGTTAAAGTAAAACTGAACTGACTGGCAGACGTGCCTTGTGTCTCCAACTCCGACCTCAGAATCCTTTTCAGCCAGCAGAAGATTATAACAGGTACATTTGTTTTAATTGTTTTACATTTGTTTTTAGCTTGGGCAGAATAACCATTTGGAAGTAAACCATCACTGTGTGTTGAATGATTGCAATATTGCCTCAGACTATGAGCTGAGCTTTTAATGCAAGGATTGTGTATGTATTTTATTTGTTTTCATTGTTGTTTCAGTGCCTATGTGTTAAATAATCCATAAACAGTCCAAGTCCTTTGGGTTTACAAATCCTTTGTCTTCCTTGCCCAGCCTGTGTGCGCATGGTCTCATGTTTTTACGAACCTTTGTTTCTCGGAAGCCAGTTAACAGCAAGAGGCCAGACCATGCTTGCCTTCTTATGAACACAGTTTCTGTTTTTAAGACCCACTCTTCTGGGACCTTGCTAATGGCTAACTGTTATACTCAAACTAATATGAATGTGGCCTGGCTCCCCCTCTCCCTCTTTAATGCCCTTTTCAGTGATCAAAAACAAGAATTACCTTATGAATGTTTACTTTCTGCTTATACACTCCAAGTCGATCCAAACACTGTTCATTCCACCTATTTTGCTGGTTGAAAATTAATAACATGCTGGAATCAAAGTGACGCTTCATGATGGCCTGTTCAATTGTCTAGAAAGTGCCAGTCCAAATGCATAATTTTTCACTTCCTTACTTATTCTCATGTAATTGATCTAGGAGATCCTCAGCAGGTACTTCACTTAGCTTCCAAAGTCTGTCGGTGGTGACAGGAGAGAGAGAGAGAGAGAGAGAGAGAGAGAGAGATGCACGCTCTTGCCTTTCGGTCAGAAAGTGAGGTATTATTTGATTAAAAACTTAATTTGTTAAGTAAATTTGTATTTGACATCTGGTGATATTCTCCAACCATTACATTTCTAAGACAATGCCTTTAGTGTGTGAAGAACATAGCAACCATTCTCTTTGTTGGTCATGTTGCAATAGCTTTGAGATGTGTTTCACAAAATGTGATGTTATTCATGGATTCAAGGATGATATATTTGACTGATTTTAATGGCACAAAAATAAGGGGACTCTTCATGATGTTTCTGGATCTCAGACTTTCCATTTCTATGATGAAACAATCCAACCATACATCTGGTTTGAATTGAGTCATGCATCCACTCATCTAGCTCCCACTCATCCTACCAACCACCCAAGCACCAAGTCACAGAATGTGTAGCCATCTGTTATTTTCTCAGTTTTTTTCTCTAATCTCTTGCTCTACCTCTTGCATTGTTCTCGCATTCAGATTACCTCCTCTTGGCCGTCTCTGTTTCAGAGCTCATATGTATTGGGAACACATGACTCCAGTAAGCCACAAGGTTTTTCCCATTTTTACCAAGGGAGACTAGCTTGGCAGAAAATGTTATGTAAGCAGTTCATTAAGGTTTGGTCCCCAGAGTCATGATAATCAGAATGGCTCCCATTAGAAAAGAAAATGCCCAAAAAATGTCCATCTAACATACAAAATGTGATTGGGGAGAAAATGTATTTGCCCAATGCCTTACCCACACAAGTTTTTCTCCCTGCCAACTTCTGCACACAGTAAAAGTAGAAACAATCAAACTGGGAGTGATTCTAGAGTTGGGCTTGCAAGTGACAAACTTATGGTGGAAGGAGAAAAAATATATATACATATCTTACAACTTCTAACTTTAGACTCTAGAAGTCAAGGCGTCCACCTCAAACATCACGCCACATTAGTGCAAAAATGAATGATAGTCATGAAACCAGACTGGCAGGACCACTGCAGAAACTGTACCTTTAGCTTGATTTACAATTAAAGAAGCAACTTCATCTGAGAAACCAAACAAGAAAACAATAATGGATTAATAAAGCTTTGATAGCAAAAAAATATATGATAATAACTCCAGGAGGATATTGGGAGAACATGGGTATGTCCCTAGAAAACCCTTTAAAAAACACCTAAAGGTAATCCAAAGCTGCGAACTAATTTAAATACTATAATTCTACCATGTGGGAGAAAGCTAGAGCAACCCTGACCCTGTAAATGCCAACAAAGACCTATAATGCAAACTGAGGTGTAACCTGTTTGCTCTGAGGCTACAGTGCTAAATGCCTTTCCAGCTACAAAAGTGATCCTTATCAAAAAGTTGTTTGGAAAAATAAAATGTACACTGTAAAACTTTTATTTTGCAGCATCTGTGATTCATGAGTACGTCCTTCAGAATAAAACTCAAGGCAAACTGCCCTAACACAGGATGTTGCTGCTTGAGTGAACACTCACATCCTGTATAACAGCAGCTGGTGTGAGGTGTAAGAAAACCAACTCAAAGTTAGCTAAGAAACAGATGGACCAGCTGGTCTCTTCTGGTGGGTTACCATGGTAATGAGGACTTGACCTTATTTGTGTGGAATATTTCAGCTGCTCTCGCCACCATTCCACAACACCAAATCAGTGAAATCATACTTAATGATTAACGTTTTGGCACAAACCTGCACACACATGTAAACGCAATTAAGTTCTTATCAATTTCACTAAATGTTAAAACTAAATATATCAGTGGTTAGATTGTTGTAAAAGTAGATTCTACATTACTAACCGTACTACATTAGTAATGTCAGTAAGCATGGAAAAAATGTTTTGATGGCAGTCAAAATAAAGCTCACATTGCTTTTCCATTATTTAAATTTTACAAAAATCTCTTCTCAATTCCAAAAGATCACTAAAGACTGACATGTTGGTTATCATAGCCATCAATGAAAAATAATTGGCAGGTGTAGACTAACTAGCCGGTGTGGTGAAAATTTCTTTCTGAATTTCTTTTAGTTTAACATAGAATGCCTGTTACTGGTATTTCACAGAATTAAAAACTACTCTTTAGATGGCTAACTGCATTAAAATATGTCCCTCTGCTAAAAACAACTTTTGATTTAAATAAACACACCTACATAATTTATGCTACCTAAACTTTAGATTTATCAGAAAGATTTAAGTGCCCAATTGGGTGCTAACCCTTATCTGTCTATACATTGGCACAACGTTTTGGCTTACAATACAATCCTCAAGAAGAAAAGAGTAAATCATCATTAATGCATTCAATTTAGGAAAGAGCTGTAATCTATTGTGGTAAAGTCTAGTTGTGACCAAACTTTTTTTTTTTTTCGGTACATGAAGCCAAGAAGTCCATTTCGATGCATAAAGATCTTTTAGAGCAACATTATTTGCACATAACATACCAGTGGCAGTTGTAAATTGCCTACACAGATTTTTTATTTTTTATTTTTTTACTATACCAACCCTAACCAGAAAATGATCTGTGCAAATTAGTTTGTTTTATTTTCCAAGCTGAAAATGGTATGTGCTTAACAGTTGTGAACTACATTTGCATTCATATTTTACTTTTAGGTTCCCTTTCACAGCGAATATTACAAGTTTAACATTTGTCAACTTCAGAAGTAGAGCTATAGTTGGTAATCCGGTTCAGAGACACCTTTTGTCATACTGGGTGAAATGGCCCTTCCATACTGACAGTACTAAATATTGTACATTATGTATTCAGAAAAAGGAGGTTAAAATTTAGATCTCTGTGAAAGCTGCAGGCCTGTAAAAACTCTCTCAAATCCCTCCCATTTGGACCAAACTGCAGGGATTGGGGAGAGTTGTGGTCCTTTTCTCACCTCCCTCTGTCCCTCAAGTTCCGGGGTATCACCTTATCTATAGGGCATTCCTCAAATGACGTTAAATTACTACATTAAGAACAGTGCAGCACGCCTGCGTCGTGGCCATCTTTCGGTCGTACAAGCAGAGCCAAAAAAATGTCAGTATTGCATATGAGCTTGTAACCAAGAGGACTTTAGTATGGAATCTGACCAAGGACACCAATGTGGTCTCTACATTCCTTCAGTGTTAATTTAATTAACACTCCTGTCTCAACCAGTGTCTTGACTTGAATTTGATGGAGTATCATTACAATAAAATTGAGGTTATGGTAATGGAAAGAAAGCCTTCCAACCTCAAAGACTTGGAACTCACCACCAAAGAGAAACTTTCAAAATACCAGTGTAAACATACAAAAGGCTGGTCTGCAATTATAAGAAGGGTTTGACTGTTGTAATCTCAATAAAGATTTTCCCATCATTTATTGAGAAGTGTCAAAATTTGTCTTGGATGAACCCGGACACAGCACTCACACACAGAGCTGGTTCTGAGAGTTTATTGCAAATGTTGGATGATAGATGATGAGAACCAGAGACAGTTACCAGACGGGAGTTGAAGGGTGCAGGAGCTGGCTGACAGGAACAGAACGGAGATGATTGTCAGGATTCAGAGGAGCTGGGCTGCTGCAGAACCAGGAGTGTAGACCAGAGAACATGAAGACAGAGACGAAGGAGCAGAACCCAGCAGCGCAGCAAACAGGTACTTAACTTGAACAGACGGTGAGCTAGACGTGAAGGACAAGGACTGGAACTGCCAGGCGAGGTGTTGGATTGACTGAATACGAGCCAGCGACGAGGAACAGACTGAAGGTGAGTTATATAGGGGTATGAACAGGTGGAGCCAGTCATTAGTTGATTGCAGCCTGATCATAATCAGGGCTGCACAGAGAAAGGAGGAGGCAGAAAATGCTTAGAGTGCAGCCTTCAGGCTGCATCATGACAAGAAGTATTTAAATAATGTTGAACATGCTACTCTTAGTACAATACGAAACAATTTTACATTGCTTTATTCTATTTTGAGAGAAGCCTGGATAATGTCAAAAACATACTTCTTGGTTGTTTGAAAATGACTTTAAATCTGACAGGGCTATGAATAATTTGGGGCTTAACTGTATGTGGACGGTTTGATGTGTCAACAAAAAGCTGTTTAGAGAAAAAAGTGTAACAGCAAACACATTTAGAACTTGAAAAATATTAATTGTTTGAAAGTCTTGAAATTATTCTCCTAAGGTTCTAATATAGAAGTCAAACTTGTAATTGTGTCATAATGCAGTTTTGGCCTGCCTGTTTTCCCATGAATTCTCAGCATTTTCACCTCTCCGGCAGCCCTGAGGAGCTCCACCTCCTCGTTAGTGCCACCTGTCAGCTCCTAATCAGCCTGGACTCTTTCCACCTGCGAGCCTCACTATAAAAGCCTCGCTCAGTCTGTTCTTCTCTGCTGGCTCGTCTTCATTCCCCACCCAACCCAACCCAACCCAACCCAACCCAACCCAACCCAACCCAACCCTCTTCTGTTAGTCAGAGATTTTCCCACGTCTACAGCCCTACAGCCCCTGCATTCTAAGGACTCTCTTTCTGCTGCACTCCTGGTCCTACTGCAGCCCCCGTGTCCAAGGAACTACTGCTACTGCAGCCCTCGCAGCGCTCCAAGTAAGTTCTTGGATGTGCTGCTGATTCTCCCGCTACCCCTATGCTCCACGTAAGCTCTCTACTGTGCTGCTGATTCTCCTGCTACCCAGTGCTCCAAGTTGTGCTCGGGTCCCGTCCCCAAGCCCTCCAGCACCTGCAGTCCTCCAGCTCAGTCATCTTCATCCTCCTGCTCTGTCAAGACTTTGTTCTTCTGTCCACAACTCATCCTCACTTTAATAAAACTCTTAAAGACTAAGCTTTGTGTGCGGCTGAATTCTGGGTTCATCCGAAAAATCCTGACAAATTGTACTAACAGTTTGCATAAATCTCCTTGTAAAAGATATTTAAAGGTCTGTTTTATAGTGAGGTAAAGTTAAACATTTCCACCCAACATTGTTTCAAGATGTGAATCTGATCTCACTGCTCCCACAGTTTGAGTCTGTCTCTAACATCTAAAGTTCAGAAAACAGTCTGTAGGCGTACTACTTAGTAGACTCATTAGCTGATGAATAGAAAAAAACAAAACAAATGTTCCTTTTAAAATTAATTTGTGGTGCCTTTTAATTAACTCTCTGCTAACACAGCAAACCAAAGTCTGCTAATTCTTTTCCCTCTGGTGTGTCTGGATTTTCCTGATGGACTCACATCTTAGACTGCACGATCTAAAATGGTGACAAGCAAAGCATGCTAATAAGCTATCAAAAGCTACAGAGCCAAATTAGAAATGACAGATGTTTTCTCTGTCTCTGAATGGTGCCACTCTTCTTTCTAGGAATTGGCCAGATGTGTTAGTTCTCCAAGGGCTTGTATGGGTAAAAGATGATTTTGGGATCAATCCCGTATGAAAATTGGGCAACTGATTGGTGAATTTTGAAAAGGGTGTATGCTGGATGCCCTACCTTACAGTAGGCACTGACCACATTTAAAAGACCTAAACGCTCCAACCACTTACACTTTGATACATGCTTGAATCAGACCCTTGTTCATGACTTCTCTCTCACATTTTGTTGTGTAGACGTGTGTTGCTAGCAAAAATAAATACATAAATAAAAAAATAAATCTCATTGCAACAAAGAAATCACCCAGCTATATTCCATCTTTCACATTTCTTCAAAATATGTCTATAAAATCCCCTACTGAACTCATAAGGTCTTTCTATATGGAGAATGCCACATTAATTCTATAGCTGTTTATTTTATAATATATATATATATATATATATATATATATATATATATATATATATATATATATATATATATATATATATATATATATATATATATATCCTGACACAGGTCTGAAACTCCCATTTTTGGATAACGTATTTATCAAAACTTGCATGCTAAAATTTTGTAATACAGAATATTGTTTTATCATGCATTTCTTCTGCAGCATCATAATTTATTTGTTTGCACAAGATTTATAAAGACCAGCCTTACTGAAACTGTTATGTGTGAACATTGCAAAATCCTTTTGTTTGTTTTCATGTTTTATGTATATTCACTGGAAGTTTTAGTAAGGCCACTGATTGCTTTCTTTTAGGGAAGTAAAAGCAGTACTTCCAATGAAACTCTCCAGACTATCATTCACAATCTTAAGTGAGGTTTAAAATGTAAAGGTTGTGGTGCCATGTCAAAAACAGCTAGATCCTGTTTGATAGAGACATTTCTTCTCACAGACTTCGTACTAAGCAGCTCCTATTAGCTCCACAAAGTTTTGAAGACTATAATGTGCAATAACAAATTGTTCTACACCCACAGCCACACATCACTGCTGCTTTATAAATTATATGAAGAGATAAATGGGTGTGATGTTGACTGCTGTCACCCTTTAAAAGAAAAGGAAATATACAACACTGTCTTGCATTAAAAAGGAATATACTAATACCTTTGAACAGCTCAAATAACCTATTAATGTTGCATGCTTGTAGAGGAGCTCACTACCAATATTGTTTTTTATAAAGTCTTTATAAAGTAACTCCTCCAAGCAAATCATTAAATTCATCTGGCTACCATAGCAACAAAGTTTCATATGCAAGAGGTCAGTTGGAGCTTGTGGAAAAGACTAACAAAATGAGTACCAACAGCTGGGCCTCCCACGCTAACAGGTGAAAGGTTACATCTCAAGTTTTGTATCAGGTTTGTTTTTCCTCCAATAAATTACTCAAGCATGTATTGTTGTTGTTTTTTTTGTGTGTGTTTGAAAGCCTAAACACAATGGCTCCTACTCAGGTTTCAATTTACAGATTTGTATGATCTCTGGGATTCTTTCTGCTGGAAATATTACAACATTCTAAATCAATTTTCACTCTGTTTCATTTAAAAAAAAAATATATAGCTTGCATTCATTAGATTGAGTTTGTATGGCAATTAATTACACCAGGGTCTTGTATAAATAATGTTTTCCATGGAAAACAAATTACCCTAAAGACATATGAATTAATCTGATTTGAAGACTAGGATTTAATAAAACATAATTTTGCAATGTTTGTCACTAGTTTTATGGAGCAGTTTAAAAGCCAGATTAGTGTGACATAGAAACCATTTGGGCCTGACAACCTTTATGTAAAATATATCGTGTACAATTCAACAGAAAAAAGTAAAATTCTCAAGAGTTTTGGAGAGGGGGATGCCCTTGGTTCTCGGGTCTTTGGGCCCATGACTGGATCTGTTAGGTGGCTGCCGGCGGTGCTTGTGGGCTCATCGCTGCATCACCCTGGAGCTTCTGCACCGTGGCTGCTGGGGAGTTTTGAGGGGCTCTGCTCTTCTCTAGGATGCGGGCTGCAGCTATCCCTGTGTTGGTGCTCCTTGGGCTACTGTCATCTGGGGCCCTTTTGGATGTCTGAGGCTCTGGTCTCCTCACAACCTCTATTGAGTACTTTTTCTTAAGGAGAAACCTTACATATACAAGCACACACTCACAAACACCCACAGGTGTTTGTGAGAGTGTGCTTACAGATCCAGGTGCGTACAGATACACTTCTATACATAAAAACTCTGTAGTTAGCATTGGTTGCCACTAAATAGATCTTGTATTAAATGATACTGTGTAGTTTTCAGATATGTTATTATAGGTGTTGGTTGTTTGTACCTGTGATACTACTTCTCTTTGTTGTTCTTTCTATCTCTCTTTCTACAGGTGTAGAAGCAGACTTCTACTTGTAGTCTCTTTTTCCTATACTATATTTTTGTCATTTTCTCTACCGTTGAATGTTTTGTCTCATCTTTCTCCCTTCCTTTGATTCTTTTTTGCCTTTCCATATCTGTGTCCACTGATTTTGAAATAATCCCAAAGTAATGCTCAATGAAGTTTTTTTGCATGAGTATCAAGATGAGCATTATAGCAAAAGCAGTATTGCTCCATTTGTGAAAGTAAATGTGTTTGGCTCACTTTGGCACTAACAAAGCAATTGTGAGTGCTACACTGCCAGACAGGACACATTTAAAAAAGAAAAAAAGAAATACCCTAATGCCCATGAGTTTTTGTTGTAGGCAACCAACAAAGAGGTGGGTAATCTGGGTTCAGAAAGTAAAAAGCCAGTCCGGAAATGAGTTCCACCCATTTGCATTTCTAACTCCCTTGCATAGTTTTTATTTTCTGAAGCCGGATTTATCCACCTTTGAATTGGTTTGGACTCACCCTTGTTATTCAATGGCTTTTCTTTATTTTTATGACTTTATACATTGCAGATACATAGTAAATACATCAAAACTATGACTCAAAAGTATACAGAATTATGTATAAACAAAATTGTGAAATAACTCAGTCTTGTATATTTTAGCTCTTTCTAAAAGAAAAAGGTGAGTGCGCACATTCATTTTGTGTCTAGGTGAAACCCGACAGATACACAGGACACGAACCAAATCAAGATGAAATATAAAAATACAGTTTAAATACCATACTTTTCGGACCATAAAGCAAACCAGATTATAAGGGGCACTTGGAATTAACGTGTATGTGTGTCCATGTCCACACATGAGGCGCGCCGGATTATAAGGTGCATTAAATAGTGTGTAGTATCACTCCGCTTTACGTACACAACTCTCTGAGAGAGAAACCTATCCATCTCTGTCGGGAGGTCAGAGTAGTTGGACTACACTGCTCTGTTTCTAACATAAGGTCAAAATAAACATATCTTTTATCAATTAACTTACTAGGTTTATTGTTGCTAGCATGTACTCTGAGTGCAGGCTGCCTAAAGGCTCCCACATACTCAGGCGCACTATGCGCATACTGTGAGTTTGGCGGACTCCATGCTGACTCTCACCAGACATTTTACCCTTCATAGTCGAGCGTACTGTTGCCTACACTTCTTGTGGCAAATTCCTACAATACCCACACCTTCTGCCAGAGGGATGAAGCGGCAGAACAGATGGAAAATGTGTGATTAGCTAGCTGAGCACCTAGAGCCATTTCTTTTCCAGCCGGCTCCCACCCCACACCTGTCAGTGAGAACAGAGAGGGATATTGATGTTGCGCGTCCTTGTGAAGCCTGCTTGTAGCAGCTCAGTGTATCAAGTACGGTGTCACATATAAAACAGTTCTATGTAAAAACTTCCTGTCTACGAGAAGTTATGGTGTGACACATACCTGTTTGCGCGGAGTCCGCGCAGAGCCCGCCTTGAGTACGCACGGACCTCCACGGAGTGAACTGCGGAGTAAACTGTGGGGTGCTTTACATGAATCTACTTCTAGTTTCGACATTACAGTCAGGCTTTCTTGTAGATTTCTTAGGGGTCTGATCAGGTAATGACATAGTCTACCATAATGCTTTGAATATCCATTGAGCGGAGCGGCTGCATTGCTTACCAAAGTCGTAGTTACACATTTTAACAAATTTTTGAGCACATTGTGCCACATAAAATCAGTCAGTAAACACAACTTTAATCATGCATAAGGCGCACCGGATAATAAGGTGCACTATACATTTTTTTAGAAGATTTAAGGATTCTAAGTGTGCCTTATAGTCCAGAAAATACGGTACTTGGAGTGAACAGTCCAGAGTAATGGCGAGTGTGGAAAAGAGGTGAACAAAATGTTTCCAAGCAGGTTGCAATGGGTGGAGAAAAGTGTCAGGTGTGTTGTGTGTTAAGAGTATCAGTGAGAATGAAAGTAGTGCATGACGGTGGTGACACCAGCAATTATGTATGGTTTAGAGATTGTGATGCTGAGGACTCGAGGTAGCATAAATTAAGATCTTGAGGTTCTCTTTGGTAGCGATGAGGATGGATAGGATCAGGAATGAGTACATCAGAGGGACAGGTCATGTTAGATGTTTTGGAGATAATGCTAGAGAGGCCAGCTTGAAAAGGTCTGGACATGCAAAGAGAAGAAATAATGAGTATTGGTAGAAGCACGTTGAGGCTGGGACTGCCAGGTAGGAGGCCTAGAGGAAGACCAAAGAGGGGATTTATGGATTGCATGAAAGAGGATATGAAGGTAGTTGGTGTGAGAGTAGAAGACAGAGAAGATAGGGCTAGATGGAGACAGATGACTTGCTGCAAAACCCCATAAAAGAGAAAAGCCAAAAGAAGAAGAATATTGCCATTTTACTTTTAGTTCCCTAAATCTACAAACACTGCATTTTGTGTAAATAGTCATTGTGTTGTTGCCCGATGTTTTTGTCTTTTTTACTTTTTTTGCTGGAATTTCAGTACTTTAAAAGTGCATTTAACATTTCGCAGTCAAAAAAGATGTTTCTCTGAGGAAAATGCAAGCAACCAGCTATTTTAAAACAAGTGACATTTAGAAAGTCTCTCCTGCTGTGATCTGCCTCTCAGTAATATCACTTAACTGTTACTATTTTTACATGAGGATAGTATAAAAACACAGCATAAGGGCCTTTGAACCCTATTAGAATAGTGCATTAAATATGATCTTATCTCTAAAAGGTCCAAATATTTTACAGCTAAAATGTAATATGCATAGTGGTGATTCCATTCAAGAGATACCACTTCAAGTAGCTCATCCTAAACATTGTTTTGCACACTGAACTCTCTCTGAGTGTGACAATACATTACATCCTTTTGGGGGGGAAACAAAACAGAGCAAAATGTAATGAGACACAGTAACCCCATGATATTTTGAATTTTTAACCACAGGTCTGGTCTTTATGGAAGAGTAGCAAGATTCTGGTTTTGATGAAATAATGTATAAGAAATCCCCCTTGTGTTGTGCCACAAGGTGTCCAGGGAACCCAAAATGTTGAAGAAGGTACTCTGGGTATGGGAGACCGAAATGTAACTTTTAACAATTTTTTCCTACTTGGAAAAATGCAACATAATGTGGAAAACTAACATCCTAAAGACACCACCTGAGACCTGGGTATTGTTTTCTTTGGTGGGACAGGGACACTGGTCAGAGTTGATGGGGAAAAATTAATTGCATAGCGGTCCCGGGAGAAGACTTATTAGGCTGCATACAACAATAGGCTTGAGATGAACCCTCCAGCAGGACCACCACTCTAAATAAATTACTGAAGGTACAATTAAATTAAAAAGAGCAATGTATATCCATGTCTTAAAATGATCAGGTCAAAGCCAATATCTAGTTCCGGTTGACAATGTAATATTCTGAGTTCTGTTATGGTTTGTTAGTTTTAGTTTTCCTTCTCTTTCCTGTCTTTTATTATCTGGCTGTTTTGAGTTCTGTCTAGTCTGGATTCTTGTTTAGGTTCGTGCTTACTGTTTTAGTTATGTCTTCAGATGCTTCTTAGTTTAGGTTTTGAATTTGTGATCTGTTCCTGTTTTGAGCCTCAGCACTGATGTCTGGTCTAATTACTTACTCTGCACACCTGCCTAACTCCACCCCTGCTGCAATCACCTCTCACCGGTTTCACCTGATTCCACCTCCATATAAACTGCTGAGACCAGACATCAGTGCCAGGTTGTCTTGTTGAGTTATGGGTGAGTCTCCTTCTGCAAGATTCTGTTTTTGAGTTGCTTTTGGATTTTTGACCCCCTTTGTCTCCAGTTACCTGAGCCATCCTGTTCTGTCTGTTCCTGCCCTGCCCTGCCTGCACAACTGGACTGTTTGTTTTTCTGCCATTTTTGTTACAACAGGTTTTTTTGGATTTTGTCTCTGTTTTTGATTTCTGTTATTAAAATACTTCGTTTTAAAGAAACCTCTGCTGGTCTGGCTGAATTCTGGGTCCCCTGCCTCTGATCTTTACAGACAATCTTGAGAAATACTTCAAAATTGCTTTTCACTGACACTCCTCTCCAATATGACTAAGAGTGACCAAGATTGCAAAGATGAGTTGATAACAATTTCAGTTTAGATGTGCCAAACTCATAGAGGCAAATCCAAAATACGGTCAGAGGAACGCTAAACATCTAAGCGTGTCACAGTATTCAGATTTTTATTTTTTTAATGATAATTTCTTGTCACTTATCTACTTTTTGCTGGTATATCAAATAAAATCCTAACAAAATACATAGACTGTGGTTGTAATGGGAAAAGGTTTTCAGTGTAGGAGTAGTTTTCCAACATACTGGATCTGTGAGACACTTAAAAACTGTATTATTCTTAGAAATGTGTTGTCATGCCTTCTTTTGAACACCAGGTTCATGTGTTAGGTATGAAAAAGCTTAAATTCTCCTAGTGTTTGTCTAATCTTTTCAGGATTTCTGAGGATTAACCATCATCCAACTTGCTCTTATAAACTACTATAAGTTGCTTCTGACTTCCCTTTCACCTCTTTGTATCTGTGTCCTCACCAACCTCTTGCGTCTGTGCTTTTCCTGCCCCCTTTCCCCATGTCCTGTCCCTGATTTTGTCTCTCGTCTCCACTTGGTTGACAGAGTGGAAATCGGATGAATCAGACTTGCATGTTATTCAGGCCTTTGAGTGAAGCTTATGTGAATCTGGTGTAGTTAATATGGTGGCAGCTGACAGCGCTGTGGAAATCATTCACAGTCGAGCAGCACTGAGACACTCCTACATATTGGCCTGAGTGTGCTCACTCATATTCTTGCAAGTGTGAGTGAGCGAAGCTTGTGCCCACTCATGTGGATCCCCCCCCCCCCCCCTTGCCAATATTTATCAGATTAAACCACCTTTAGCAGTCCCTACATGATGCAGGTGTACAGGTGTATCCCCTTTTTTTGTTTTATATGTTCAAAATTCTACAAACATTTTTAAACCTATTTTTTAAAATGAAGCTGAAGTGCAAGTTCAATCGAAGAAACTCATCGCCTGCCTCCATTCAGAGTCCGATCCGCCTCTGATGTGAGCCAATCAGCTACGAACCGCACCTCCATGAAGCCAATCAGCATCCCGCGCTCATCTTAAAAGCAACTTCAAATCCACGTCTCAGCCTGCTAACCAGCAAGCGCAAACGGATTGCATGTCAGATTTCGAATCAGATGTCCGATTCAACCCACCCCCAACCCCTTCTCCACCGTCATAGCGAGTTCATCTAGCTTCCAAGACGTTCCTCCATCCTCAACCCATCAGAGTGTTTTCTCCCTTCAGTCTTCAGCACTCCCTATCACCCCGTTATTGGTCCGGCAGAAGACCACCATGTTGGGCCCGGTTCTGCCAGAGGTTTCTTCCCAAAGGGGAGTTTTTCCTCTCCACAGTCGCTTCAAGCTTGCTCATCATGGACAGTTCATGCAAACCTGTGTTTATCAAGTTGGACATCTATCTTTAACAGATCACCATATGGACTGAACAAACTTCTTCTATCTCCACTCCACCACCAGTTTCAGACCTGGGGGTGAACATCCCTGTTCTCATACATCTACTTATGCATATTAAAGTATAATTCAGCATTAATGTTCCTGCCGAGTTCTGAGCGCCAAAGACTTAAAATATTGTGTCAATAAAATCCTTCTAATTGCTATTTCTTTCTCTGTGAGTTTTTCAGATTGAACTATTTTCACCTGATGTGTTGATTCACAGCACATTCAATAAAAAGTATTTGTCAAACGGGACCAGCAAACCTTAATGTATTTAGTGCATCTTGGCAAATATCTAATACAGAGTGTATCCTACACTGATTTTGCAACTTTACTTTTTCATCATAAATGTTGGTCTTGACGTACTTCTGAGTCTCCAAATATAATTCCCTTAGATCTTGATGACACACATGTGCCTGTAATTATACATTTCTAGCTCATTTGATTTACAGCATTTAAACTGGGGACATACATGTCTCAGTAAAGCCTTGTGGGGGTGATGATGTACTGGTTTGTCAGTTGTCTCTTAGGAAGACAAGAAGAACAGGACTGAAAAGAAAAATAGAATTTCCTACTAAGGTATTAATTGTGTTGTATGTCCTTGTTGTCTGAGATTAGTTTGCCAAATGAGAAACACAGCTATTCCTCCCACACAGTCTTTCTTAAATTCATGAAAAAAAAAATAAATCAGACTGGAGCTGTTCGGAGAGCCTTTAAATCTAGGTATAATCTTGGCAACCAGTAAATTGTACACAACAAATCAAGACAAAAACTTTCTAAAACTGATGGAAATATCAAAAACTCAAAATAATCTTATCAACGTAATATGACAACATTATTGTTATGATTAGAATATGTGATTAGACTATGTTATAGGCACCCATATTACTATAGTGCATACTTATTTCACATATTCTCAGTGCCTTTGCCAAATGTGTTAAGGCATTATGGCATTATTTTGCTTAATTTATATCTTCCATTTTCACCCAAATATATAATCATAAAGTTAAATATACACTATACACATATCCTTGTAAATATACATCTTTTAAACTATCCCCATAAATAAATATATACAATATACACCATATACTAAGTTAGTATCAGTATAACAATCAGCCCTATTCTATGTATAGATTTATCACTCATGGTCCTCCATTAACATACTTCCTCTTCCATGTACTTGTTTAAAAATATTTTGTTTACCTTTTTGTTAAAAACAGATTTCTATTAGTACTTTGCTTTATTTCTGTTTCCAGACTGTTCCACAAAGTCACCCCACAGCTCGTTACGCACATGCTTCTCATATTTGTTCAGACCTTTGTTTTTTTTTTGTTCTTTTATTTAGTTCTCCCCTTAAATTATATCCCCCCTCCCTTTCACTAAACATTCCTTGTATATTTTTTGGCAATAGATTATTCCTCGCTTTGTACATTATTAGTGTTGTTCTGAATTTCACCAGATCCACAAATTTGTGTGGGATTTTATGAATAGTGGGTTTGTGTGATCTCTCTACCCTGTGTTGTTCATTATCCTTATTGCTCTTTTCTGTATTGTGCATAATGGATGCAGAGTGGCTTTGTAGGTGTTTACCCAGACTTTGACACAGTAAATCAGATATGCCAAAAATGATGAATAATATAAATTGTGCAAGGATTTATAATCAATGATATGTTTAGTTTTCTGCAGAATATCCTACATGAGGTTTCCAACAGATCTTATCTGTCTAAAATCACACTGAGAAATTTATTTTGCTGTACCTTCTCTATTTTAGTATCATCTATTATCAGTTCTGCATTACATTCTATTGTATGTCCCCCAAACAACACAATCTTTATTTTGCTTAGATTTAATGCTAATTTATTTTTATCAGTTATTTTTATCATTTATCTCAGTTGTGATTGTCTCCAAAGTCTGCTGCAAATCCTCATCGGAATAAAAAATATTGGTGTCATGTGGATAAAAAACAAATTTCAGTACTTGCAAACTCTATGTATGTCACTTATATATAATATGAATAATTCCAGACCTAATTTTGACCCCTCTGGTACCCCGGATGTAATATTCATGAAATCAGATTTATATTCACCTATCTGCACAAACTGTTGCCTGTTTCTTAGAGGCCACGTAGCTCCCCTAACACGTAGCTTCCCTAACACCACACTTTTGTAGTTTACTTAATAATATGATGTGATTGATGGTATCGAATGCTTTCTTTAAGTCCACAAATACTCCAAATGCTATTTTTTTTCTTTTCTATACAGTTGGTGATTATCTCCTAATAGTTCCATTATTGCCAGCGATGTTGATCTGTTTGTTCTAAAGCCATATTGACTGTCTGGACAAATTTATAGAAAAACACAAACTCCTTACAGTCTATCTGAAAACATTTTTTCAAGTATTTTTGAGTTTTGGAGAAGGGGGTAAAGAAACAGGCCCCACATTTACAAAGAATTGGTTAAAGCCATTCACCACATCTTCCATATTATTTATGGTCTTGTCATTTTCAATGTAGTACTCTAGGTAATTTGTAGTTTTGGATCCATTTCTCACAATAACATTTAGTACAGTCCAGAAACCTTTAATATTTCTATTTTTATTCACTAGATTATTATAAACTTTCTTACATATTCTCATAACATCATTTTGATATTTTTCTTCTGCCTCTATAGTCCGATGCTTTAAGAATTGTCTATATAATATTTTTCTTTTTCCAGGCGTTTTGTGGCTCTTGGTAACCCACAGACTATTTGTATATGTATGCATATTACTGTAGTTCTTTACAGGACAACATTTATTAAATAATTCATTGAATATTATTAGAAATTTATCATATGCTTTATCAACATCTTTGTCTTTACAAACTACACTCCAATCCTGTATCATTAAGTATTTTTTAGTACAGTCATGATTTGCTCTTTTTTCACCCTTACATATTTATAATTTCCGGTATCCTTTTTCTTGCTATAATTACAGTAATAGACATACAAAATAGGCATGTAGTAACTGATGTCTGTTAATAGCAGTCCACTCTCTGTATTATTTTCTGGGGTATAAGTAAATGTATTATCTTATAAAGTGATAGTCCTTCCATACTGAACATTAGTTGATGAACTCTTCTGACATTAAAGAGGTTGATGTTAAAATCACTACAGATCTACATGACCTTATGTGTTGATTTTATGAACATACTTTACATCCAATCTCTAAAAACGTCTATACTTCATCCAGGAAATCTGTATATACAGCTCACCGTCATATTTTTCCGTTTTTACAACATATTTCCACTGTAATACACTCCATCAAATGGAGCTACCATTATTATTTTTTTATTAATATCCCAAAGAAATATCAATATATATTGCCACTCCCCAGCCAACACACACACTTTTTGTTCTTTCTGTTGATATAATTAAAAACCTCAATGCTGACTCAACACTTTCCATTAGCAAATGAATGTAAGACAAAAAATGGGATCTCATTACATAGGCTAATTTGGACAACTCTTTCTCAGCCATACTTCAGAGAGACATCGTTCAAGATTTAAATGGTTCACAGAGGATACTACTCTAAAGGAGTAGAGAGGGATTGCCAAAATCTTGTGGAGTTTTGACACAACCACTGTTGAAGTTTGAGGAAAAATCTGATTTTAAACCTGCTCTCTCCCACTCTAAACAGTGAATTCAAACACACTAGCTGAGACCTGAAGCTTCATCCGAAAGGTTTGCAAACAAATATCTTTCACATCCATACTGTTGGCGATATCTAGACCAGTTATACATGAAAATAGTCGTCACATAGTCGTCTTCTCTCACCCATTGTGACCATCATTGTGCTCACCCTTACACTATTCTGTCAAACGGCCTTAGACTGAACTAAAGTTGATCTGCAAAGGCTTAGTTTAGCTCCCGTTATAAATCTGCACTGCTTTACTTCAAACGTTATGAAGTTTCACGTTTCTAAAACTGATACTTTTTAGTTTCATTCGGAAATATATATTTTATGGCAGTGTCTTCAGGAATACCTGCTGGCCCTCATGTTTAAAGAATCTTTCAACCAAGACTCAGTTTTTAACTTTTTTAGTGGGCACCTGTCATCCTCAGAATTTCACAACAGCTCTGTCTCTCTGCTGATACTGACAGCAGTCTCCCACTACCCCCAATCCTGCCCATCCCATCCCCGAAGGAGCTGTTGGCATAACTCCTGTGTACATACTGTAGGTAGAGGACCACATTACCCAGCATGCTCCTCAGTTTGCATGCGCATGCGACCACACACTTTAATGTTTTTTTTTCCTCTATGAACCTCTTGTTGAAGCATTCACGCAGGAGTGAGTCTCATCTTCTACTATGAATTAAAACACTCCACAGATGAGGGAGCACGCTGAAGCACACACCTGCCTTACTTCTCGGTAACAAGGCCAATCAGCTTCTGTATTCCAACATAGCGAGTAGAGAGTTTTCTGCCCGGTAGATGTGATGGAGTGAGCACCATGTAGTTACAGCACACTTCAATGTTTAGCTGTCTGTAAGGTAAGCCAGCAAGATATGGTAAAACTATAGTGAAAAAAAAAATGAATGCAGTGTAGCACCCGGCATTCCTCACTCCATCCATGAGCTTATCTGAGACAGTCTGCCTGCCCATAGTGACATATGATTTCTCTCTGCAGTCAGTATGATAGTCATGTGGCATCCATCACCCTGTTCCTAATTAACACTTTTAAATGATATAAACTGATGTTTAATTAAACCAAGTGATCTGTCAGAAGGCTCAGGAAATTGCCTTGCTCAGTGGTGAGTAAGTTGGGGCCAGATCACTTTTGTCAGTCTTTGAATTTAATAAGGAACAGTACTGGAAAAGCTGATAGCATTGATGCTAATGGTTGTTATTCACAATTCAGTTGACTTATGCTAACAGTGCTAGCATATGACCCTTGAGAATATGCCATATTTAAAAGATTTATTTTTATGTGTAAGGTGTAAGGGTGAAAAGTAAATATTACTAAAGATACAAATCTAAATACTTAATAAGGGGACATATCATGCTTAATGCCCTCCTTTTCCTTTTCACATTTAAATCATTCAGTTTTGGTCTATATAAAGGGGAACTTTTATGCTCAGGTCTAGATTTATCCTCAATGTTGCCCCACAGCCCGTCTTTTGCCTCTATTCTAAGGAGCGTCTGAGAGTAACTTGTTGTGGTACAGTCTCTTTAAATGCAAAGGAGGCACTAGCCACCCAACCAGGTCGCAAAGCACTCCACTCCACCCCGTTTGGTAATTTTTGTAGTATGCTGGGTTAAGATGTAAGGAATTGTGCGTGATAATGCACCCAAAAACCAAACACTTTCACGTATACATGAAGCTTGGGCACCCTTGAACCCCGACTACAAAATTGCGGCAAAAAAATTCAATAAAAATTCCCAAAATTGGTAATTTGGAAGTCCACAACCTTGTTAAGCAGTTTCACAGCAAATACTATAACACAGTTGTTCAAAAATGACAGAGAATAGAGAAAACTGAGCAGCTTAAATAATGTGGCTCAGATAGGATGTAAAGATATCTATGACAAAAAATACATGTGGGATTCCCAAGGGTCCATTCTGGGTCCCCTCCTGTTCAAAATCTACATGCTCCCTCTAGCTCAGATCATAAAAAAACAAAAAACTAAATCGGCTACCATAACTATGCAGATGACACACAGCTCTACATCACCATGTCACCAGGTGACTATGAACCAGTTCAAGCACTGAGTAAATACCTAGAAAAAAATCAATGCATGGATATGCCAAAATTTTCTACAATTGAATAAAAACAAAACTGAAGTAATAATCTTTGGACCAATAGAGGAGAGATCAAAAGTTTGCACACAACTTCAGCTGCTTCAGCTAGAAACCACTGATCAGGCCTGAATTCTGGGAGTAGTGATGGACTCAGACCTGAATCTCCAAAAGCATCTAAAGACAATTACAAGGTCAGCTTTCTATCACCTGAAGAACATTTCCAGGATTAAAGGACTAACGCCTCAGCAGGATCTGGAAAAACTAATCCATGCGTTTATATTTAGTAGAATTGATTACTACAACGGTGTTTTCACAGGTCTGCCTAAAAAGTGGATCAGACAGCTGCAGTTGATCCAGAACGCTGCTGCCCGTGTCCTCACTAAGACTAAGAAAGTAGAGCACATCACCCCAGTTCTAAAGTCATTACACTAGATCCCTGTATCCCAGAGAATATACTTTAAAATACTTCTGTTGGGGCGATGTGGCACAGAGGTTAGGGAGATTGTCTTGCAATTGGTGGGTTGCCAGTTTGATCCCCTGCTCTGACTGTCTCTGTCGTTGTGTCCTTGGGCAAGACACTTCACCCACATTGCCTGCTGGCGGTGGTCAGAGGGCCCGGTGGCGCAGGTGCATGGCAGCCTCGCCTCTGTCAGTCTGCCCCAGGGCACCTGTAGCTACTAACATAGCTCAAGTGCTGAAAGCCTGAGTTTTTTTAAATCAAGATTAAAAACACATTTGTTTAGGATTGCCTTCGACTGTTCTAGTTAAACTGTTTTACTGAAACATCATTAGTTCAACTTTGTAGTCCAACTCTTTTTAATGTTTGCGTTTAGTTTCTATTTTTCCATGTTCTATTTAGTTTCTACATTTTATTCCTACTTGCTTTTAGTCCGTTTTTGTTTTTTTACTGTATTTTAATCATGTAAAGCACTTTGCATTGTCTCTGTACTGAAATGTGCTATACAAATAAATTTGCCTTGCCTTGCCTTGCCTATGCGGTAACCAAAATATTGTCCAGTGGTTGACAGAGATCCCAATTAGTTGGGTAGTGAGCCAGAATCTAGAAATCTGACAGTAGCACTGTGTGAACTGTATCCATAGAATAAATATTCACCTCAATAGAGGTAGGATGGACAATCTACATAAGCAGCCATGAAATGGGCCCAAACACTTGACCAACTGTACAACTTAAACTGATTCTGGTGCGCATTAAATTATTTCTGTTAATTATTTCTTTTATTTTGTAAGTGTTTGAGAAATTTGAATTAAAGGTATTCAGTACAAGTACTTATTCTTCTCATATTGATTTGTTATTTTGCATACAAACTAAGGTGACACCAGCCACCACAGATGTTTCTAAACTAAGAGGTCAGTTTGTTGACCTTGCCATTGTGGGATTGTTATGGCCTAACGTTATTTTGTGTTCAATTTTGACCAAAACTACAATAACCAGTGTATTATGTTCTAAACACTGTATCGGCATTAGTTATATGTAGTAAATTCTGAAAAACACATTTGTTTTATAAAAGTGAGAATGGACATTCAGAAAAGATTAACAGTTTTTAATGAAAGATGTGGCATTCTGATAATTTATTAAACATGTACATAAATGATCTAGTACCCAGTGTCACATTGGTATACATAAAATTGAATGAAAATTAAAATAATAACAATTATAACAAAGCTGCTGGCATTATCTATGCTTTGTTTTTTTGGTTTATTTGAAAATCAGTCTTCACACCAGACTTCTTTGTGCTACCTCTCCCTTCATGTGCCCAAAACTGTTTGCCTTTACAATAATCTGTCTACAGCTATTTTACAGGTTCTCAATGTACTTTAGTTTTTGATGTTTGGAAAAAGGGTTTGTTTAAGTAGGCATCAGCCATAGGCGCCCACCAATTTTTTTTCAGAATATAATATATTTTAGTAAAAATCAATCGAACTATGAATCTAATGTACCAGGAGCCAAAAAAAGCTTTATTCTTATATTATAGTAAGAGAACAATGTAGGTATGTAGTTTGCTTTCAGTCCAACATACCATTTCAAAGCATAGTCAGCATATTAAAGAGCAGACCATCAATTTGGGAACTGCTTAAAGTTATTGCTAATTGCAGTCGTTTAGAGAGTTGTACTGATGGAGAGCATAACAGGTGGAATTTCCCGACCAATCACAAACACAGACCCAGGAACACTCCGTCACCAAGCTCTGCCCCCTTCAGAATATAGAGAGCATGTGTTTTTTTTTTTTTTTTTTGTTTTTTTTTTTCTTAAACTTGCAGTTTTAGGTAAAAAGGTTGCTTGAATAAAGGGTTGAGTTTGAATTGAATGTTTGTGTGTTCTGTATCTGAAAACAGCTTGCTAAGCAACAGCATTAAATGGCCAGGAGGACTGCACTATGTACTGAAACTGTAATTTCGATTACAATGTATATTGTAGTTGACAATAAAGATTGATGGAATGATTGACTTAAAATATGTTTTGAATTTGTTTATCGATCAATATGATTTCTATTTTAGCGATATGATTTGTTTCTATATCACCCAGCCCTAATAATAATAATAATAATAATTATTATTATTATTAGTAGTAGTAGTAGTAGTAGTAGTAGTAGTAGTAGTAGTATTTGAAGGAAGTAAGGAAATAAATACACCCAAAATGAAAATCAGTATTGCAAATTATGATCAAACTAAGTGAATGTATATCAACTTCAGATGACAAAAAAAAAATAATAATAAAGAAAATTATTAAAAAAAAGAACCAACCATCATCAAATTAAATCCTGGCTAATTTCAAGCACATAATGCTCATCTTAAATGTGTCATACATGCAAGTCTGCTTTTCCTTTGAATTTTGCCTTTTAAAAAGATTTGTATAAATCTCTGTTATGGTTTAATTTAGATATTTGTGTATTTATTGTCATGTTTGTGTGTGCCCAAAGACAAAGCAAAGCAAAGCTATTGTAAGAGGTCAGTCTTTGTTTGCTTGTTATTCAAACTGGGATTTTGTCTTTGCATGTGTAAAAACATATGGTGAGTCAGTGTGTAGGAGTTCAACGCCAGTATGTGTGTGGGTGAGGGAGAGCTAGTGGTTTGGTTTCTGAATAGGAGAGAGGGTTCAGGTTATGCACCAATAGATGGCACTCTACCCTTTTGTGATTGGGTACACCATGACCTAGACAAGTAGAGTTCTAAATGTATGTGTTTTCCAAGTGTAAGTTACATTGGAAAATTGACTTTCTTTTCAGCTTCCAACTTTTATTTTTTTGTTCTGTATATGAAGGCAATATGGTAAATATATAAAACAGACTACTAGAAATTTCATTCCTTTGAGTTGATGGGAGGATAATTGAGATTTGGAGCCTTTTCAAAGGCTACAAAAAGAAATCCTGCAAACATTTTCCTGTTATAACTGTATATGCACATGCATTGACACTCAAGTGTACAGCTGCAGTTAAATGTTAGAAGTACCAAAATAGGGCATCCTGAAAATGAGTTACATAAATGTGTGACTCACTGGATGAACTTTTTTTTCAGTATTTCAGTATTCTTTTAGACTAAGACAAGTGGCTGTGGTAAAGAAGAAAAATATAGTAACATCCCTGTGTGACATAGGAATTTACCGTTTTGTACAGTGTAAGTGAAGACACAAACAACAAATTAAATTTAATCCAAAAACTTGGATTCCAGTCATTACATTTGATCTGGGTTCAGGATCACTCTGTTATCAAAAACATAATGATATATTTGATATATGGGATATATTTCAAAATTTTCACAAATAAAACCTTGAGAAGTGTAACATGCATTTTTATGCCGTCCAACACCAGTCTATGAAGTTTAGGAAAAATGTTTCAGATTATTTTTTCGCAAAATGACTCAAATTCACCAATCTTTAATTTCTCACTATGGATTCTCACTGGATTTACCTCTGGACTTCAACAATTTTGATAACTCAGAAAGCTAAATTGGATCAAAACATTCCAATCACAAATAGGTTCCCTAGTTACAGCCAGTGCTGCCTCACTTAAGGCTGGTTCACACAGTAGGATAATTAGCCTATTTTTTGCCCTGTTCTTCCCTTACGACAGGCCCTGACTATTGGTATGGCTCTTAAGACAATCTTAAGACATATTCCTATCATGTGTAGTGTTTTAAGAGTGATCGGGTCTACTCAGTAGAACGTCAGCTGAATATGAGGCGGAACCTGATACGCCAACTTTCAGGTACAGTTCTGATCTATAAAGGAAAATTGCATGGTGTGCATGCACATGTTTTTTTTTTACAAACACCATTTTCCTTTTTTCTTCTTTTTTTGACATACATACACGTTCTACACAATGTTTAATAAACGAGACCCCCGGTCCACTGATACATGGCAAGGACAAAAGCTGCATTGCTCTTCATGCATCTGAGGTCCAACAATTAGTAAGAGCCTCCTCTTCAACAGAAGTGTGATCCCTCAATAATTGGAACACTCTTTCCATACCCCTTTCTTCAAAATTGGGACCACCAGGGCAGAACATTTGTCTTATATTACTCTAACTTTTTGATATAAATAAAAGAAAAACAACACTAAACTAAGAGTCTTATCTGTCTCCTTGTAATAACTTTAAATGGGACTGTTACGCCCACAGTTGACTGGAAGAACACAGTAACATAAAATTAAAAGGTTTAGGTGGGGAACTTGATTATGTTTAAAAACCTTAGAAACTTGTAAAGACACAATGTGCTATATGTTGTTAAACCAACTGAAACAAAAAACTAACCATCCACAATAAATAAAACAGCTTCTCAGCAAAAACAAACCCAACAATGAAAAAAAAAAACACAAAATGGGAGAAGCACTAAACTGAACAAGCAAAACTAACATCTAAACTGAGCTTTGCAGTTTCAACAAATAGCAAAACCAACAGCCAGTCAAGTTGCAAAAGTCACTAAGCTCTCACAAGGTTGCCAAAAGTCAAGGCACAGCATGATTAACCCAGAGTCCTATCTGCATTACTGGGTGAAAATTAAACAGCCGTAACAAGAACGTATAATGACCGTATTTCCCCAATGGCTTTCCTTTTCCATAAAGGTCAGATTTATGGGGCGCATAAATAATTGTTAATTAATTGTTACAATTTTGATGCATTCTCCCACCTGGCTCACGGGTCTCTGTAACTCCTTCAGAGTTAGTATGGGCCTCTTTGCCCCTTCTCTGATTAATGATTTCCTTGCCGAACCTTCTGTGGCCATGAAGACCAAGCCATTGAACAATTTCATTTCAACTTCACAATTTCTCTTTCTTAATTTGTGTTGGTCTGTGTCATGATCTGCATCCTGTCATTCCTCCCCTCCATGCATTCATTAGGAGCATTCACCAAACATGTGTGACTGCCTCTCAGCCACCTCAGTCCTGATCATCTCCTGTTTAGGAGATGATCTGCACCTTGTTAGGTCTCCTTGTTAGGTCTCCTCAGACAGCTGGATGGTGCTAGACAGATTATTTAAAGCTTCAAGTTTTTAGATATCCAAGGATTAATTAATTTATTTATTTTCTCATCCTGATCTCATGTTTTGACCTTGACTATGCCTCATGGATCTTCCCACCTTGCCTGGCCACATCTATGCTGCCTTCTATTTTCTAGATGCGACCAGGACTGTTCCTTTTACCATGAACCATGCCAAGCCCTGTGGATCTGTCTGTCTTTCTCTGCCTGGCTGTGTATTCCAGCCTCTGCCATCACCTGCCTGTCACCTTCTGCTGCTGGGAGCAACCTGCTCTTTACAGGCTCCTCAGCATTCTCCAGCAGAGTTGTTCTTGCTTAGACTAAGTCTCAGGTTCCTCATCCTCAATAAGTCTTTTAAAGTAAGACAGTCTGGCTTGAATATTGAGTATCATGTAAAATGTCATAAGGAACTCTCAAGTTTGTGTGTTGCACCATATCCAATATCTAAAGAGTGTATATTCTTGATTTTTGCAATGGATTTTTTTTTTTGTGGAAAAAGAGAAACTAGATTTACATAATCTGGTTTTATTGAACATGTTAGTATATACAATGTTGTGGGAAAACTGGGTGCAAGTTCATTTATTAACAGGGCTTTGCAGACCTGAAACTGCATACATTATTTGGTACATCAAAAAAGAAAAATGACAATTAAATTGTTTGGGAGAAAAGTGCTCAACAAACAATGTAAATGGGTAAATGGTAAAGCTGCCATTTCTTGTTTAAACAAGTAAATTGGGTAATACAGCTAATCATCAAACAGGATCATAGAATGGGAATGCAAATCTATGAAAATACCTAATTATGCTCACAAAAAAAGCACAAAAACACAGCATTCATTGTCTTAAGCCATAATCTTTAGGCAAACAGTATAAAAAAAAGACAAAAAATAAGACATGAATTAACACTAAGTCAAAGAATCAACAAAGTACATGCTTAATGACTTAAGAAAAAACGTCATTTGGTGGTCAAATTCACCACAATATTTTTCTATTCCTTGATTTCGCAACTATGTTGACAGACCTAAAAATCTGTATAAAGAAGACATGCAAGTGAAGCTCTTGCAGTGGTGTGGTGGAGCTGAGCAGCTAGGCTTGGATCAAAGGGCAGATGGTTTGGTTTACTAATAAAATTAAACATGCTCATTTATATGGAAAGAGTAAACTCACACACACAAAAAAAACCATATGTAAACATATGTAAACTCAAAACGCTTTTGATATGCCTGGCTGTTTGACTAAAGGTGACTAAGCATCTTGTAGTAATTGGAGGCCTCATTGAGTCTAATCTGTCAGTCTAATGTTGTCCAGTAGAGAGTATAAGTTCACAGTCAACGAGGTTTTCTCATTGTACAACCTGATGCATGGAACAACAGGGCAAAATGCAACTTCTGCCCTAAAGAGAGCGTGCAGGAAGGTGATGAAGAACATAAACAGAAGAAACAGTTCTTGCAGGCTGACACAACTGTTTAGGCCTTTAATGTACACTTGAAAGAAGAAAAATACAAGCAACAGGAAGACTTATTATACTGACACCTATTCAAGGCGTAGATCCATAGTTACACATAATGTTTGTGTATATTAATTCAATATTCCAGGGATATTTTTAATTTTGAAGTCAGGGTTAATGAAATCATAACCAGTCAATACAATCCTTGCATATCAATATTATATATTTGTGTTGGTTTGTTAAAACATGAGGAAATCTTCAGGACAATGGAATGCTACGAGCTAGAAGGATGGAAAACCCTGTTTTACCCATTTAAAACAACTCATACTGAAAACATTCACAACCAAGGGGTACGCAGGTGTGTTAAAAAAATTGCATTTGATTTCACAGGAGATCATTGTCAAGTTTTCCACTCCTTTGGCTGTTGTTCTTTATTTATTTATTCATTTAAAGGGCACCCCTGTTAATATGTTTAATGTGAACACATTTCTGGGTGATGAATGCAATTATAAACTAAACACACTATCTTTATACTTAGACTACATGGCTTTTACAATGTCAGCCTCTTCAGTAAGAAGCAGTGGCTAACAATATAAAAATCCATACAAGAATTCTAAATACATTTTATTTCTGTATTTTGTATAAATGGTGATAATATATTTAACGTTCTGGTTTTTGTTGCTTTTTCTTTTATAATCCCAATAAATTGTTGTCTGGAGAAATAATTGCTAGCCACAAAGGGAATCATTTAACTTTAATTAAAATACAACAATGAACAGAAACAGTAAAGAAGAAAGGAGTGTTGATTGTTAAAAGATGATTTTTTTTTCCCCCTTAATGAATAAAGGGTTATTGCCAGGCTCCTTAGTATATTAGATGGCAGCAACTAAAGATATAACTGAACATTAATTGATAAACTTTCATTTCTTTCCTTTCCTCAAAAGGCAAACACTCTTTATAGCAGCTTTACAACAATTAGGGTGTTAGTTAATGAATTATTTAATGAGACCAAAGAAAGGCTTCACAGCAGAAGAGTGCAATACAGTGACACATTCACAAGAAGTGTTGATTAAAGACTGAACTTTATGCAGTTTTTCTTTTTTCAGTTCAATAAGATAAGACAGATTTTCACTGAAAGATTCTTTTTAAATCCAGGGTTAGTTTAAATGTTCAAAACCACACCTCTGTGTCTTAAAAAGAGCAAATTGAGGGCGAATTAGAAGAAGGAAAAAAAGTGACAAAAGTGATTTATGTCCAGCAGTATTTGCATTAATTTACGCAAGCAAGTTTATCCCTCTAAAAAATCTTTTTTCTTTTTCAAATTCATGTTTTCAACCTGTACTGTTCAGGAATGTCATCTAAGAAGTGACTAGGAACGAGTAAAAAAAAAAGCAAAAGGGTACCCACTCAGATTCAGTTGTTTAATGGATGCCTATAAAGCTAAAAGAAATTAAAATCTCTTTGTAGCAAATATGAGACATGTGATATACAGGGCCTCACAAAGCTATTCATATCTCTTGACCTTTTTCAGATTTTGTCATTTTCATATTCCCAAATATGGATTCTATGAAAAACAAAATAAAGCAGTGCCTAATTGTGATGTCAAAGGAAAAAGACACATGGTTTTGATTAGTTTTTCAAATATTTAAAAAGTGAAGTTTGCATATGTCATGTGCTTCTTTTAATCTAACACCTCTAAATAAACACTTTAAATCTGTTTCTAAATCTAACAATTTAGAATGACCATACATTTTATACACTAGATCTGCAAAGCTAGCAGAGATGTATCCCAAAAGACCGGCAGCAGTAAAAGGTGGTTCTACAAAGTATTTAAGTATTGAACCACAGTTTTCACATTCTTTATTTGTAAAAAATAAATAAATAAATAAAATAAAAACAACAACAACAACTGAAAACCATGTTTCCTTTGACATGTACTGCATATTTATGCACTGCTTTGTGTTGCGTCAATCACAAAACAGTTCGTGGTTGCTAGTGACATAGCGATAGAGACGAAGAAAATGGTCAAGCAGTGTGAATGCTTTTACAAGGCACTGTTGAGGAAATGGAAATCTGAACAGTTAGATTTTTTTTGTATGTTCATGTGTTTTGATCGGAGTACCTAATTTGTTCATTGCATTTACATATTTTTCCACTTGCATGTGCTTGAATAATACAGCAGACCAAAAATGTAACTAGAACACATCTTTGAAGATTTTGCTTCACGTCCTGAGAGCCTGTGCGAAGACTGATATTAAGCCAACAAACAAAAAAATAGTGTTTTGGGAGCGAGTTAAAAAAAAAAAAAAAACAGACTGGGAAGAACTAGCAGGAATTATTTTCTTGCCAGTTCTTTCCACAATGAATTTAGCTAGGACAATCAGGAATACATTCTTACTATCAGTGTCATTTAATCATCATGAAAGGGAATTTGTCATAAAAAAAAGAACACCTGTAAAAAAGTGCATGGATATTTAATATAGAAAAAAGTAAATGAATACATCCGACAGAGAAGCTCTGTGTCAATATTGGTCATTTCAGGTGATGTCTAATAAACTTTGGCAAAGCATACAAGACAGATATACACATTAAAATAGTCCTAACATATAACTATTTATTTTTTCCCTTAACATTAAGATAAATTAAATAAAAAAATGAGAGTAGTCGTTGTTTGAAATGGATCCAGTACTTGCAGCCCCACATGGCTTTGAGCTCCCTGGTCAAGTTGGCAGTTGGAGTTGGTACATCTGCTCTCAAAAGATTTACTTTCCATGTGAGTACTTAAAAAGAAATAGAATGCACTGAGGCTGCATAAAACAGTTCTTGGCAAGCATCTGTCATTGATCCTAATGTGCGAAGATGTGTGTGTGTGTGTGTGTGTGTGTGTGTGGGGGGTGAGAATGTGTTGAGTGTTCAGGTATTATTATTCTTCATTCCTATTCTCCAGGAAGACATAATCTTAGACGGTATCCCTGCAAGACAACAAGAAGAGGAAGCAAGGATGAATCAGTTAAAAAAAACATGGCAATCTGCATGCATTCAGAGGGTAGATAGATTTCAAATTGCATCATATTTAAACATATTGGTTTATGCATACATACTCCTACACATGCACACCTACTCCATTTTCATATCCTTCCACATCTGCCTGCACACAGGAGCAAATGCACATGGGTATGATATAACAGCTTTTCTGGCTCACTCTTGTGGGCAAAGGCTAGCACACATTTTAATTTTAAATTTGAAATGTGATCTTATTCAGTCTCTGACTTCTCTAGTCTTGTCCACGTAGACTTTCTGAAACTCGTGGGGGGAACCTCAGCCAGGTATTTCACACCTCCACCTCCTCAGCCTGATGTGTTAAAGCAGGAGACACTTTTGACAGCACTGAGAGCCATTTTCAGTAAGAGAGCTCACATGGCCAGTGGCAAAAACAGAAATAGCTTCCTGCATGGCTTTGGTTGCAAAAGAGGGGAGAAGGTTCTTCAGGTGGTTTGGTGCTGGTATTGAGATACTATATGTATTATAAGTTAATTCTATGTTACAGTCTCATGGTAATTTAGTTTCTAAACCCATTCTGAGCATTAGTACAAGTGTTCAAATTAATGTCTTATAGGTACATCAAACATATTGGCACAAATAAGCCTTTTGGGCTTATGTAAGTTGAAACCAGAAATGTATATACACTAAAAATACATAACAACTCATTGTCTGTCATTAAATAAGACTAAACATTTGCTTTTTTAGGTTGCTTAACATCATCCATCCATCCATCCATTTTCTGACCCGCTTAATGATTTATATTTCTTAGATGAACGACAGATATGTTTTAAAACTTGTCAACTAAAGATGCTGCCTATCCCTGATGTCACCCAAGACATCAGGGATATAATTGTGGACATCTACAAGTCTGTTTCATCCTTGGATGCAATATCCAGATACAAGAAGGTGGCACTTCATCTTTTCAAACAATTGTATGCACATATTCATATTCATTAAATTAGAATATATGTTCTTATAAGGCTTGTTTGTGAGGTTAAAAGTACCTTTTAAAAATAACCTTTAAGCAGACAAATCATATAGTTTTCATTAAGCCCACATTTCTGTGGTGGAAATGTTTTATGTTGTTTTGTTTTTTGTCGTGATTAAGGGTTTGGCTTGTTTTGGACTTTTACAGACTTTTCTAGAGTCAGCCCTGCCACTTCTCAGCCTCCATTCTATCAGCTCTGTCCATTTCTCGTCCACCAGTTATCATCCAATCAGCTCAGTCTTCCTCCTGCCACCACTCTGCTCTTGATCAACTCCACCTGTTGCCACTAATTACAGTCAACTCAACTCACCTGTTCACCTGCCTACATACACCTGCCTCTTTCATCCACTCTCTGCCAGAATGGCTCGTCTTGCCTCCTGTTTTCTGCCACTGTGTCTCTACCAGTTCTTGTGTGCGCTGTCAAGTGGACTCTATTTCCCTGTTCTTGTTCAGCTCTCACTGATGTGTGCTTCCAGTGGCTGTGTGCCTAGTTCTCTGTGAGTTCTAGTTGCTTGCTCAGCCCTTTCTGATCTTTCCTCGGTCTGCATTGTCTGTTCTGGTTATCTCCTGTTTTCATCTCTGGTTCTGGTCTTCTACTGCCTGCTTCACTTGTTCAGGTCTGGCTCTGTATGCCTGCCTGACTCGTCAGTCATAACTCATCTGTTAAGTCTATTTGTCTGCTTGCATCATCAGCCACCAACCATTCACTTCAATAAACATTTTAAAGCATAACACTGAGGTCTGGCTGAATTATCAGGTTCTCAGAACGTTAGTCATTGCATTTTTATTAATATTCTTATCTCAAATGCCATGTTTTCATGAATTGTAAGCAGAGAATTATCATTAACAGAAATCAAGGCTTGAAAAGTTCAGTCTATATTTAACTTATTTAAGGTATTTTACTTAGTGAATTCAGTTACTTAGATAATGGAACTGTTCAACAATATATTAATTAATTTGATATAACTGGATAAACACCATTGGAATGTTTAGCGATCATGCCATCCAGGAAGGAGGTGTGTTCTATGTCCCAGAGCTAAATATGTTTTACTAAGAAATGTGCAAATGAACCCCAGATGAAATGGAAATAGCCTTGTGATAATGCTGGTTAAGGATCAGAAGAGAGTACTAGTATTCACAGGTTATGTACCAATATCACCCAAAATGCCACTTGGCAAGAAAGAAGGCATTATGTCAAAATCAAGATACTATTGAAGTTCTGATTACAGTTTGCAAATGGATCTACACAGATGCTATATGGAGATATGCTGTTACATTATGAGAAAAAAAGTATGTTTGTAAGCGTGATATCATACCAATTGTGAAGTAAAGAGGCGGGACCATCATGATGCACTTAAAATGAATGGTGTCATTTGACAAGAATATAATGTGAAGCTATTGAAGTAAATTTACAATACATCGGGAACTTATACCGATTGGCAGTAGGAACACTGGGAGGGACCAGAAGAGCTTTTTTTTTCATATATTATCTGTCTCATATTTTGTCGTCGGTACAAAGTTTTGGAGTTGCCATCACAAAGCCCTGATCTCAGTCCCATAGATAATTTATCGGTAGACCTGAACAAGGTTGCATGTGGCCTACCAACCCGACTAAACTGTTTCTGGTTGAACGTATATCCTTTTACGAAAGGTTTAGAGGAGCCTGGATTCACTGCGAATGGAATTTTCCACATTGCAAAAATGTCAACAGTTGTTCAAACCTCACTGAATACTGAACACTCAGTGCCCTGCCAGATAATGCCGCTTGTATTAGGCAAGTATCCTGAGGGCTTTCAGCAACTCAAAACAAGCCATCTTAATTGACTTTTTTTAACCTGCAAACCAAGGAGTATGATGACATTACCTTGGTGGAACATTGATAGAAGTTCAATAAATTAAAATATGGTTTAGAAAAAAAAAATAATAAATGGAAAATTCTCATCTCTATCCAGCAAGAAAAGATTATGAGAAAATACTACTAATACAAAAAATATGCACATAGGTAAGAAGGATAAATAAATCCAGCTATACACTTGCTGTATATAAAAAAATATAATTAACTCCAAACCTGCCCAGTTATTTGCATACCCATTCAAATCTACAAAGAAATCATTAAAATAATACATTTGCATTCACGATACAAAGCTTATTTGGTATAAAAGAGGGAATAAAAATGGTCCTAGTAAAACACGTTTCCACCCATGGAAAATCTGAGTTTATAGAAAAGAACATTTTGACAGAAAAAGAGATCAAGTGCAAAATGGAAAACGTTTGCGTCATTTTTGTACAGCATGGAGTGTTTGGCGAGTTTTTAAAAGAAGAGGTGATGCAAGACAGTGGTAAACATTTAGTTTTATCCTGTTTTCTTTGAAACATTTGTGTTGACATCTCCTCCAAACTAGGCAGTCATAGAGAAAAAGGAACATTTATCATTCTTTGCCTCAACAGTTAAGTATTTTATAAAGTGTTTTTTAAATGTTTTGCCAGATTTAAGTTCATTGATTGTGTTCTTTTTTGCTTCATGTTTTACAAAGCAACTCTATGGAGGACCAAGTCTTCCATATTTAAAAATAAATACAGAAATAAATAAATGCTCAATAAATAGATAAGCATACAATTAATTGCCACCAAAAATACAATACACTAATAAATGTAGGTAGAAATTAAATTATACAGTGAGGCATAAATGTATATATCTCTTTTAATTAGCTTCTTTATTTATTTGCCTTTGTAATATTTATTTATTGTCTGTTATAATCTTCGACTTTATTTATTAATTAATTATTTTTTTAAGTATTTATTTATGTGCATGTTATCATATTTTTGTCTGTTTTATTCTTCCTTTGTATTTTTTTGTGATGCTTCCATACAACCAAATATGTTCAGAAATGTGCAACTTAAGTTATGACGTCAGGGAAGCATTACTTTTGGTAAACAAAGTTTCCTCATAGTACTATTACTTATTAAAAATATGCATCACTGACGTGATGACTTCACATTCGCTCATATAAGCCTGCTTAAAGTAGTAGTTTCAGACGCTTTGTGATGAGTAAAAAAGCTTGAAATTAATTAAAAACACTGATCACCAAAAGTGAATTGTGCCGCAAAGACAGTTCTTACTCTGCAGACAACTGCAACCTTTCAATTGTATCTTTGCAAATAGTTATAAAAAACAAATTGGAATTGTAATGTCAACCCAAAGTACATTCATTCATTTCATCATTATTAAGGAGACACGTGAACATAAATAGGCCATAGTTTTAAAAAAATAACCACATTTCTGTCCTGCACCTTCTTCCAGTCTTTTTTTCCACTTGTCAGCACTTTCTACTTGCTAAAAAATTATGACATAACCATTGCATAGTTTGACAGTTTGTTTTTGATTTAGATTACACTTGAAGACTGCTCCCCTGTAGAGATCGCAGAAATTGGGTGTTCCTGTGTGGCTGGTACAGTGTTGCGCAATCACAGTGTTGCATTACTTTACCAGACTGCACATTACTCTGCTTTGAATTTGGCTGCTGTGCCACCAGTACTAAGCTGTACTGAAACCGAACAGAGCTGGAAAAACCAAGGACCATGGTATGTGAATCACATGAAAATGCTTTTTATAACACGCCCTCAAGTTCTATTTAAAATAACCTGGTAGGCTGTAAAGTCATATAGTCGTACTGTCTGAACAACACAGATTCTTGCTGATCTATAAAATGTTGATGTCACATCAACACCATGAATACATGAATATTGTCAGTAAAAGTGTTTTATTTATGCCTAAGGACATGGATAATTGATATACACATTTGATATTCTACATTTACATTTCGTACCTTTTCTGTGTGTGTTATCACTAATGTTATTATTTTTAAGCATTTAATTTTATTGTTTTACAGGGTTTTAACCAGGCCGTGTGCGTGACATGGTTTTTATGTCTGCAAGACCAAAACAACAGCGAACAGTTGGAAATGGTGTAAGGTAATTATTGTAATTACTTATATTGAAGGTTGAAGTAACTGAATATGTTTTTTGAATACTTATTTTGAGTAACATGTATTAATTGGATGTCTTGTTTTTGTTTTATTTTTTTGAAGGAGCAAACTTTACAAGGCAGTGCGAGGAGTGCCAGACCCTGATGTTCTCAGAGTAGCAGAGGTGTATCAGGACTTTCCAGCAGACCAATTATTTAAAGGTATAAAGGGCTTAACCATAAACTAAAGGCTATATTTGTTCTTTGGAAATAAATTAATGTGATTCTATTTACTCATGACTTGTGGCCAAGTGTGTGCTGTTGATTAAAAAATTCAAAGTGAGATTTTTTAAGAAAGGTTTTTGTATAGCTTAGTAATAATACTGATCACCAATTTTCCATTGTCCTATTTAGTTAATTCTGTTCTGAGAGCTTTCCACTGTATAGCAGGCTGAACATCAAGACGCTGGGAAAGACCACACTTAACCCCCCCCCCCCCCCCCCCACACACACACACACACACACACACATACACACATTGTAACAGAACTCCCTTCTCTAGGGCAGATTCCATATGTCCAAAAACCAAAACAAGATCCAAAACCCAAGAGTAGAGGGGGCCTCGGAAGGAGCATGAGAGTCAAAAAACTAAAACAAAACAAAATACCCAGAGTTCAGAACAAAAAAATTTAAAAAAAGGGCAAACGAAAAATTCAGATGGACCACCAGGAGGCAGACCACAGCATAGCAGGATCTCAGACGGGTGACCCAGAGCCAGACCTCTGCATGACAGGATCTGAGGCGGGCGGCCCGGAGGCAGGCCTTGGCATGGCAGGGTGAGTGGATGTTTTCCTCTACAATGCAGGATCACTGTCAGGCGGCTCAGAGGAGCATGATTTGAGGACGTTGACGATGGAGCAGGGCTCTAGGTTGGCATCAATGCCGGTGAAGAGTTCTAGGTGGACATCAATGGCGATCAAAGTTTTAGTTAGGCGTTGATGGCAGTGCAGGGTTCTTGGCAGGCTTCGGTGGCAGTGCAGGGGCTCTTGGCAGGCGTTAATGGTGGCGCAGGGCTCTTGGTGGGCATCACCAATTTTCCTGCCTTCGACACCATTTCCCACTCCACCCTCCTCTCCCGTCTCTCTAACCTCATCGGCCTTACCGATACTACTCTCTCTTGGTTTCAGTCTTACCTCTCCAACCGTAAACAATACATCACTCTGCAAGGCTCCTACTCATCTACTGCAACAGTTAACCATGGCGTTCCTCAGGGATCCGTCCTTGGTCCCCTCCTCTTCACTATCTACTTGCTCCCCCTCGGTGAGATCATCCGCAACCATGGACTCAGTTGCCACTGTTACGCAGACGACACCCAACTTTATGTCAGCACTAAGCCCTCCTCACAACTCCCACAAATACAACTCAACAACTGTCTGCATGATATCAAAACCTGGATGACCAACAACTTTCTGAAACTCAACACCAACAAGACAGAGCTCATGGTGGTGGCCCCAGCACCACTGCTCAGGAAGGTTGGAGACCTCACCCTGGTCATCGACGGCTGTCCCACCTCCCCATCGCCCAAAGTACGGAACCTGGGCGTCATTTTGGACTCCACACTCTCATTCAGTTTTCACATCCAGAGCATCACCAAATCTGCCTTCTTTCACCTCCGTAACATTTCAAGACTCCGGCCGTCACTTACCGTCTCAGTCACCGAAACTCTCATTCATGCATTTGTCACCTCCCGCCTGGACTACTGCAATGGTGTCCTGTCTGGGCTGCCCAACAAAGCCTTAGACAGATTGCAGTATGTCCAGAACTCAGCCGCCAGGGTGTTAACCCACACCAAGCCCTGGCAGCACATCACCCCCATCCTCAAGAAACTCCACTGGCTGCCAATCGAACAATGCATCAGCTACAAAATCATCCTCCTCACTTACAAATCACTTCACTCACTGGCACCCAAGTACATCACTGACCTCCTCCACCCGCTCACCCAGTCACGGTCCCTACACTCCACCAGCAAGGACTTACTCTGCATACCCTGCACCAGACTCAAGACCTTTGGTGACAGGGCTTTCTGTGTAATTGCCCCTACTCTTTGGAACACCCTGCCCCTTCCTATCCGTTCCGCCACTTCCCTGACACAGTTCCAAAAGCACCTCAAAACACACCTTTTCTCTCTTGCCTATCCTCCCTAAACCCCTACCCTGTCCCTACCCCCACTCTTGTAAAGCAACCTTGGGTATCTTGAAGGGCGCTATATAAATTGAAGTTATTATTATTATTATTATTATTATTATTATTATTATTATTATTTTTATTATTATCACAAATCAAATGGGAACATCAAATGAGTGACCCGCTCCTGGCTTGGAGCTTGGCAACAGGCCTGGCTTGGCGTTGGACGTAACCTAGAGCTTGGGGTCTGATGTGCCCTGAAGCTTGGCATCCAGGAATAGCTGCAGACCTCACAGAAGCTCAGGAAACAGGACCTTTCACAGTAGTGCCAGAAAGGGTATCCCTCATGAACTCAGGCAGCGGGAGCCATTGCTGTAACTTTGGGACCTTGTAAGAATCACGGGGCCCTGGATACGTATTGTCTTGACGAGGCCCCTTACGGATGGCGTCTCGACGAGGCCCTGAATGACTAGGTCGTTGGGTGAGCTCTAGGTGAACTTCAGCGACAGCCAGCAAGCCCACCTGAGAATCCCCTTCTCAACAAGCTCTGGTATGTTGACTGAAGGCAGATTCACCTGGACCCCTCATCAATGAGTACTGGTGCATACACTGGAGGAAGATCAACCCGGACCCCCTCCTTGATGAGCTTAGGATCATGAACTGATTCTGGGGCATCCACCAGACCCCCAGTGAAAAGAGCAGGACCCGAGGCATCCATTGGACCCTCGGAGGCAGGAACAGGTTGTGATGCATCCTCAGGACCACCAGTGATGAGGACAGGAGCTGAGGCATCATCCTGACCCTCAGAGGCAGGAACAGCACCCAAACACTCCTCCGTGGCAGGAACAGAGTATGAGGAGCCCTATGTGAGTTCAACAGGCTCTGAGGTGTTCTTCTGGATCCTCCGTGACATGAACAGGCTCCTTGGAGTGAACACTGGTGACTTGAATATTAATAGCAGGATGACCCCTGGTAGAAGACTTATGGACAGCTGGTGTGGCAGGATTGTAATTAAAAGCCTTTAAAGCAGATCTGTAAACCTCCTCCAGCTCTTTTATCTTCTCCTCCAGTACAGGTGAATAATTCTTGATCAGTGTCTCAGTCAGTATCATAAGAAGGGGAGGAAATTATCTTATCTTGTCCTCTAACTTCTCAGGGGAGGCCTAAGAGTGAGAAAGCAAGGAATATCGATGGTAGCCTGTAATGAGGCTTACCCCGTAGACTTGGGTGGAGAGATGGATGGATCAGCGACTGCTGACAATGAAGCAGTCCCAGCAATAATGGGTGACGAGCAAGAATCAGTAACAGGAAGTGCCAAGTCAATGTGGGGCAGGAAGCATCCTTCCAACAACGTTGACATCTGTCCAGAGAAACGGAACCTTGAGATGTCAATGACGCAGCATCGACAGGCTGTATCCATGACTTGAGGGCAAGAAACAAGTTGGTGGGCGGACATCTGGGTTTTTGGCAGCGAGTGGAGTAGGCACAGACACCCCGACCAAACGGTGAATCAGAGCAATCCTCTGGCAGAATCAGAATCAAGTTTATTGCCAAGTAGGTTTGCACTTACAAGGAATTAGACTTGGTGTTGATGGTGCAGACAAAAATAAATAAATAATAATAATAAAAAAAATATATATATATATATATATATATATATATATATATATATATATATATATATATATATACAGAATCTTGAGCTATATACACAGTACACTCTGCGTTAATGTAATGCAGAAGGTCTGGAGATGCTACGTTGGTGTAGCTAGTAGGTCCTGAACGTGGGAGGGAGAGAGACAGTGTCCAGTTTCACGGGCAGCTCTGGGCCATGTTCATAAGGCTGGTAGCGTATGGGAGGTTTTGATCCTGATGGACTGCAGCCTCCTGCCAGAGGGAAGTGTCTGAAATAGTTTGTGACTGGGGTGCGAGGGATCAGCCACAATCTTCCCTGCATGCCGCAGACTCCTGGAGGCGTACAGGTCCTGGAGAGATGGAAGATTGAAGCCAATCACCTTCTCTGCAGACCGGATGACATACTGCAGTCTGCCCTTGTTCTTGGCGGTGGCACCAACGTACCAGATGATGATGGAGGAGGTGAGGATGGACTGAATGATGGAGGAGTAAAAGTGCACCATCATTGTTTTTGGCAGGTTGAATTTTTTCAGCTGCCGCAGGAAGTCCATCCTCTGCTGGGCTTTCTGGGAGTCGCAGGCCGGCAGAATGCTGCAACTCCTCAGCCATTTGGGAGAGAAATTGGAATAAGTCCAACCCATCCCCGTTGGAATCACAAATCTCTCCCTGAGCAGCAGCAGGCAGGGTGACTAGCTGCAGAGACAAATAGCTGGAGCTGGGAGTACGGGTGGAGTACGGGCTGAGATTAGTGGAGCATGTAGTGACAATATAAGTCCACTCATAACAAAAACCTCACATTGTGACATGGAAATGGACCAAGACCACTTAAAAAATGGGTCTCTGGTTTATTGGTCCAGACCAGGGTTTACTTGAGTGTATTTATGCCTGCACAAAAACAATATTTATATTGTAATGACTGCATATTATGGTATTGAAAGGTAAAAAATATGTTGTTGTAACATGACTATATTCTGGAAACAAAAATATATCGTTAATAGAATAAAGTGTCATTGTGATATAGCTCAATTTTTCTTTCACCTGGGTCGCACATTTACACTTACTTAGTTGACCACATAATACATTACTCTTAAAGATATTACATTTGCAATGTTTTAGCAATGTATTTGATTTTGATTTCTTTCAAGACATTGCTGTCCTGTTCTGTTAAGTGTCTTTACTCAAGTAACCCAACTGCCAGGATTATCTATAGAACTGGAAGAGAGAACCTATCTGCAAAGATAAAAAAAAAAAAACAGAGTGGCAAATTTATTTTGTATTTGCTTTAGAGAAACTGGATGATGAATGTATAGAATATTAGGAAGGGGAGATAGCACTCTGCTTAGTCTGCTAGACTGTCTCGTTTCATCATAACAGGAGGCAAAGCACACATAGTGCTTTGTGGTAGAAAAGAGAAGTGTGAAGGTGGGGGAGTGACAGGTAGAAAGAGTGTGTTTGAAAGAATAATACTTGTAAGAAATAGAGAGAGCAATTTAGTGCAAAGAGGTTTAGAAACAGGCAAATAGAGCCCGTATTTGTAAGTGGTCAAAAAGAAGACAGAAAGAAGTTTGCCTCATAAAACAATTCTCTGGCATCATGGATTCACAGGCAAACTTGTAAACACAGGTACGTAGGTGGGAGAAAAATGCATGCATGCAAGCGCAGCCAAACAATGTGACAAAGACAGTTGTAGCAATTCCTCCAAGGCCCAACAGAGAAACATGATAGATACAGGATTACTTGTTCGATCAGTCTTTTTTGCCCTCTATCTAAGTGGCCTGTAATTGAGTGATTATTACACCAAAGTTATGGCAGTGGCCCCACAGTCAAAAATAGGAATTGAGTTAGAAACAATATTAAGGGGTTTTGATTTATGAGCAACAATAGGGAAGTTGTTTTTCAAGCCTTGCACTCTGATGGCCAATAAAGAATAGTACGGCTTATCGTCTGCTGTTACCACACTGCAGTCAGCCTGCCAGGCAGTTAGCAAACAGTCAGCCAACCAGCTGGGGCCCCTCATGGAAGGAAGCATTTTCAGCCAATTTGTTTCCGTCATGTCTTGCCCTGAATGGTCCTATTCATTAAAATAGCCTGCAGTCAGTAGGCACTGCTGCCTTAGCACATTTATACTCTTCTTTGCCTGTTTCCTCCTCCGAAAAACTCAGAAATCCACCTGCACACACTCAAAGAGAAGATCTTTTCTTCTGTACCATCTTCTTTACAGAGGGGCATTCTATTACAAGAGCAAAATAGGGCTCTGCTACGTGCAGTAGTATCTGCTCTTTTTTTTCCAACTTGAGTTATTCTTGTGGAGTGAAAAGCATGACCAGATTCAGTTAAATGAAGGTAATATTTGGATTAAGATATGTCCAACTTAGATCAAAAGGTCACTAGTGTAGGTAGTGCTGCATAGAAAAGCATCTTTTATTATTTTGTAGCATTAACTGGGTCAAGCCAAACTTTGGTTTGTGAAAAAGTTGAAAAGAAAAAAAACTGTGATGCCATAATTTTCACCAAATCTGTTGTTAAAAATGGCTTTGTTCGTATGGCAGTATGGTTGATCAATAACTTTCTAAATATTCAGATATAGAAACATCTGCTTTTACTTTCATGTAACTGAATATTACTAACTACTATACTTTTGCTTTTGTTCATGCAAAAATTAGATTTTACTGATTTGCTGTTACTTCTTCAAAAATATTTCATCTTTAAACACAGGACATAAAAAAACCTGTTAAGGTACAAAACACATCAGTGTTCATCAAAACACCATTATCCCCATCAATTGTACACAGTCTCTGTAGGAAAGGTCTCTGGGCTTTTAATAAAACACACAGGAGCTCCAAAATCATCTCTACAACACTTGGTGAAAATGAAAAGAAATAAGCTGAAATTAAATAATGATGACTTTCTGTATGTAGCTAAGGTTTCTGAGAAGTTTTAACGACTGTCTTGTTTACCCTATGGATCAAATAACTAAACAACAAAATAGCATTATTGAGTAGAAGGTCACACAAAAGCAAGAGTGAAAATATCTCTACATCAATGGAAACTGAACAACAGCTCAAAGAACAAGTTAATATGTTAATTTCTTGTTTCTATTAGCCATCAATTTCCACAAGCCAAACGTCATCACTCTATCATACAGTCTCTTGGGAATTTCTCTTAAGCTTGTAATTCCTATCAATTCTTATAAATATTTAAGAGAGTGTTAGCAATGCAAATATCCTGATACCTGCCAACACTGTCATGTCCTCTGACTTGTCTCAGCTCTTGCCTTGAGGGCTTCTCCCTTTTTACAGAAGGAGCAAGGCAAGGAACCCACACAGTTAAAGAATCCTGGAGTCAGGAGTGATGATGCACTACCAAACAGGCACATCTGTTCAGATTGTAAGGTTGAATCAAATAAAACAGAAATATGCTCAGACACATATACACTTAAGAGTTCACAAACTGAACTTTCTCCTTTAACTAGTGTACTACCTCATTCCCTCCCTCTCCGTTTCAATGGGAGGTGATTTGGGCACCTGATAAGAATTACCCAACCTCAAGTTTATTGGGTACGTCACACTGGAAACAGACCTTAGAGAAGACCCAGAACTTGCTGGGGAACTGCAAATATTTTCTAGCTGGGCAAATTCCAATAAATCCAGAATGAGTCGAGAGTGTTCTCTTCGAAGAGTTACGTCTACCATCCAATTTCAGAAAAGAAGACATTAAGTAATGTATATACTAGAATAATTTCCAGAAATTACTCAGATAATGAACCTTTTACCACAGAGGAATACTCCAATATTTAGAAGACTCTGTTCAAACCAAAAGTTGTATCAAAATAATAAAAGTTACCCTTTATTCATGCACAAACTTTATTTTTACTGTCAGATGTAATTCTTTCTCTCTGGCTGATCCCTCACTTTATGCTACCTGACCCAGCAAATCACGCCATTTCTGGTTGTTATGCAATCCATATTTTATGGTCCTATTCTACAGTGAATCATACATTTATTTTATAAAACTGGCCCGTTAAAGTCTTTGGGCAGGGCTAAAGATGAAGCTGAATATTGTGTTCATCTGAAAAATGGTAGCTATTTAAATGCAAATTCTACAGGAGCTCCATTGCGATTTAGAGAAATTTTAGGCCACCAGAAAGATTGCAGTAGCCAATTAATGTCTTGCCATATAAGCAAAAATAAAACTATGGTCTCTGCCACTAAGGGCAAATGGCCTCTGACTCAATTTGGGATCAACCAGTATTGACTTGGTGTGAAGGGTAACTAATCTGATGTTGGGATCTGTTGGTGAGCCACACTGACAGTTTTAATTATTTCATAATTAATTAATTAATTAATTAATTAATTAAATGCTATGTAATTGATCTATTAATAAATTACTGTCACACATAATCAATTTATTATGTATTAAAATGTGTTTTATTTCAGTTTTAAATTACTTAACAAATTTAAGTGTTTATTAGTACTTGTACATAATATCTTGCAACGTTGTTAAATAGTGCACAACTTATTTAATTGTTTTGAAGCATCCTACGCTTGCTTCATGAATGGCTCAGCTGCATTTTTCTACTCTTTTTAAACACATTTTACTTTATCTGACTACTGATTAGTGTTTGACCGTATCACATTATTCTTTATGTAAAAGGTACTCGACACTTTAATTAAAAGCAAAATACTGAAATTAAAAATATCTGAATTTATTTTCTAGGTTCTTGCTTTTGTCACACAAAAGAAAAGCAAGTCTCTGTGGCGTGATTGTCTAAATTAGTCATGTTAGTAGTTTGTTCGCATGGAGTGTGGAACAACTTAATAATAACACTTAATAATGAGAGAACACACTGGGACCAGGAACATAGCAACTGCAGAATCCAGCAGATAATAACAAAGGCTGAAACTTAAATACCGTTCAGATGTGATGAGTAACATGGAAACCAGGTGAGTACAATCAACAGAATGCACAGCAGTTAGGGGAGAATCTTAGCAGGGAACTGAAGGAAGATTAAATAACGGGCACAAGGGAAAATTAATGGAAACAAAGGATCTAAATAACCAAAACTTAAGGACTGATACCAACATAAGAGACTAAACCAAAATGCACAGAACAGGACACAATATCTAATATACAAAGGAATAAAACCTATTAAAAATATGGAAAGACACTAATAACACAAATAAATCTAACTGTAAACACAAGAGATAACCAAAACACTACAACCAGTGGGTCATGACAGGTTATGGGGAACAACAAAATGGCCGGCAGAACCCACAACAACTGTCATCTAGAGGCCAACCGAGTGGCCGTAGAAACTCGAGAAGAAGCAAAGGAGATTGGCCTGGAAGTCAGAAAGAATAACGCCAGAGCTTCTCTGGAGAGCAGCCATGAGGCCACTGGAACCAGCGAAGAAGCCCTAGAAAGCATTGTGAATTCCTGAGGAACCGTCAACAGAGTTCAATAGGGTGGTTAAAAGCTGAAGAGTCCTACGGCAAGACTCCGGACACATGCCTGAAAAACCTAATTTCAAGAGTTCCTTGGAGAACTCGAGATCAGGAACAGGACATGGATGTAAACCAGGGCCGAACCCAAGGTTAAATGTGGCCTTAAGCAGAAATGTATGTGTCCCCTCCACCAGCGTTTCAAAACAGATTTGGTGGAGAGGGTTCATGTTTATTTGGCTGACCTCAGATAGTAGCTATGGTAACAACAAACAATGGGGATTAGCTACACGTTTACAAAGTGAATTTTTCAATCCCAGTACATATTAAAGTAATAATATTTGAATCTATGTCTACTGAAACTATCTACTCAGATTTAATAGTTGTGGTTTAGGCAGCAGCACAAGCTTGAGGTGATGATGAGTGGGCTCTGGTCCTCTGGGGAGACAAGGAGCAGCCTATGTAGCTCTGGGGCTGTGAGGAGGCCTGAGGTGAGCTGCAGGCTGAGAAAGAGAAGAGGAGGAGTCGAGGCCTTCATGCAACCGTGTCCATGCCTGAGAAAGTGAGATGAGGTTGCTTGGCCACTGAGTGCTCAGCCAAAGCATTCAGCTTTCTCTCCTACACCCCAGCCACAGAGTTTGCCGCATTCATCAAAAGGCCATGTGAAAGCCAAAGAGCAGGCTGTGGGTGTAACTGCACAGGAATACATCAACCCTCACGGAAGACGCCTAAGGCATTGGGTACAGGTGCCATCTGAGTTGAGGTGTGAAGCTGTTGTCCTCTGCAACAAATTTCTAGTCTTTTCTGAAGAAACACATCGGAGCAGTATCACCAAAGACTATTTCCAGGAGGAACAATTACCAGACTTGAGCCACAGCAAATCAGTCATGGTTATACAAGGTCCTCAGACCGGTGCATATTTTGGCCACCTCCTGTCAAAAATACCCAGGGTAATGATTATAACTCCCTTCACTGGGTTCCTTGTATGGCTGGGTTCTTCTTTCACATTTGTGGTTTGTTGAGGACCCTAATCACTACAGTACATCGACAGACACATGGAACACAGGATTTAATAACAGAAAAACTTACAACACACAAGGAGAACACAAAGGAACCATGGAGATAGAAACAGGAGATTTCAACAGAACAAGACAAAGACTGAGAGACTTGAATACTGTGGAGGTATGATGTATAACATGGACCAATCAACACAATACAGGGCAGAAGGGAGAATCTAAGCAGGGTACTGAAGAAAGGTGGAATAATGGACAAATACAAGTGAGGACAATAATACAAACACCTGTGGAACATGATAAAATTAACATCTCCATAACTGTTAATCTTTCACACACACACACACCCATAACATTCTCAGGTCATGTACCATATGGCCACATAAAACACCTGCACATTTTAGCCACTAGGGGGCACTTGACCTGTAACTTTTAGGTTTAGCACCACTGAAGTCCCCTGGCAACACCAAACAGTCTCTGTGTTTTGAAATCTGATTGCAGACCACTTTGGACCAGCAGATTGAGAAGTAGTGGAATTACTTGTACATACAAGGCCACATTCACCCCTATAGATTATACTCAGAGTCTCCCATTGAAACGGAGAGGGAGAGGATGAGGCAGAGCCAGGGGGAGAGGGAGAGGGAGAGGGAGGTGGTTATCCAGGAGCCATGGAAGAGAAGGATGGGGCAGATAACACGTTTAATCATCTGCTCACGAAAGGCTGCAGGAACTTCAACATAGGAAAAGAGGTGACACGCAGGTTTGTGAATTATTTTTACTGCATTTTGTATTAATAACCATGGCCATGATAAACTATGACTCCAGGATGAGGAAAGCAGAAGCATGTAAGGTTAGCTTTCATGTTTAAGGGGATCTCAGAGTGCCGTAAAGCAGATCAGCACCTCTCAAGTTACATAGGTGAGCTTTTGAGAAGGGCAGCCTGCACTGAGCATCCATCCAAGTCAAGTGCTGTATAGTGACCTGAAAAATCACTTAACGGTATAGTGGACATTTTTTAGATGCAATAATTTTGTGTTTTCTGGCCCTGATATTAATCTGAGTCATTAAAGAAAACACATTTGCCAATATCAAGTCACAGGACAATGAAAAGTAACACTTGTCATGCTAGAAAACTTGCCAGTTTTAAAGTGTAGTAAAATAACACTGCATTTATAAATAACACTGTATTTCATGGTCAACATTACTATTCTTGGAGTTTACAACTTAACTTACTAATAGTATTTTTTATTGACAGCTTTGTATATTTCTTACCAAACTGGATTTCTGCAGGACAGCCTCAATAGGCTTCTTGGATTAGGGGTTGAGAAATTTAAGACAGGTGCTCTACTGTCCTGACAATGTACAATTAGTGCAATTAGACTCAAAGCGCTACCTCGTTTACGTCAAAGGATATATCTGACTCATAGAGTTTTTCACTCTTCTTTCAAAGTATACATTGAGAGAAGTTTTCTTAAGTGGTAGGCTAACACTAGCAAATATTCTCTCTGGTTTGATGAGTCATGGGAAGAAAAATCTTTTATGTGATTAATTATGTGTGTACCTCAATGATAAAATTAATCTCTAGTGTTTTACCTGCACTTTGTGTAGCCCTCTGAACAGTTTCGATTACCTGAGTGTGGTGCAGAGCAGATATGGCACAGACAAACTGGGAGCTGCAGCAACTAATATAGTATCTGTATCACAGACATCATTCTAAAGGGTGAAAAACACCACGCAATAGAGTTTTCCAAGTTGAGGACACAAAATAGGTGATGAGTTTTGATATTTCTTTTAAACAAAATCATAATTAGATCAACAGCAAGAAACTGGTGTTGAGTTTCAGATCAGGAAAACGCTAATGGAAAGAGCAGTCAGAAGTAGTAATTCAGTTTATCAAAGTGCCCAAGGATTAGAAAAAAAAAGTGATCCAATTTTCTCCTTTATATTTTGAAGCAAAATTAGAGTGCTATTTTAGTTTTTCATGAATCCCCAACTGACAGGGCATATTGTAGGTATGGGTTTCTGAATGTTTTTTTTTTTTAGTAAAGACAACCCTGGTTTCACAATAAGCCTCCTCAAATGTTGCCTTTACAATCAATGGGGAGTTGTCTGTTAAGATTGTCAAGGGAAAGGCCTAGCAGGTCAGAAAGCAAAAACCTTCTGCAAAGCAAAATGGGCAAAAGTCATCCATATAAAAGCTATTAGCTGCCCAGGGATTCAGATTTACAACAACCATAAACCTGTGATGAAGTCAGTTTTAGAGCAAGTCTGTGACTTTATTTGTTGTTAAGTGCTACATTTATTACTTAAAAAGACTGAAAGATCCTGCTAAACTAAGCAATAAAATGGCCACTGGACCACAGCATGTTACGGCTTTTTCTAAATTTATTTTTTGCTGAAAAATATATACTTACGAAAAGGTTAGGATACACTGAAACACAGCAAGTTCTTTTTTATTGCCTTTAAGAATTCAAGAGGAGTTATTTCTAAGCTTTGCATGGGTGGACAGTAGTGATGGCTCTTTATTAAGTATGTTTGTTTTTTTTCCCCCCGTTTTTGTAACTACAGCAACAGGAACCTAAACATGCTGTTAACTTCTCTAGTATGAAATGTAACATCATTGTTGCTTGTTGCAGGGTAATTTTTTTATGTTTTGCCTTTCCATTTTAACCAAGATATTTTGCTGTATAAGAATAGTTCCTATGTATAAATCCACTCAATTTTAAAAATATTCATGCCCCTGGAAATTTTATACATTTCATTACTTAAAAACCTTAAACTTTAACATACATTGTTGGGAACTTATGTGAAAGACCAACATTAAGTATCACACAATTGTGATGTAGATGGAAAATGTAGTTTTACGTATTTTTTCCAAATGGAAATCTGAAATGTGCAAAATGCCTTTGTATTCATCCCTGTTTACGCAGATATTGCAAAATAAAGAGCAGTGCAAAAAACTGATTGTAGAAGTCACTTAATTAGTGAAGTCCACATGTGGGGAATTTAATGTCATTGAAAAAAAAATTATAATAATCTGGTATTATCAACCAGCATCACCAAGACCAGGAAACATAGAAGTGGCTTAAAGTAGCGTTAGGTTGGAAAACAATATCCCAAGATTGAATCACTAATCCAACTACAAAGAGCATGGTACAACTGTAAACCTACCGAAGGCATGACAAATGTAACAAAAGCAGCACGATTTGGAGATGCAACCAAGAAACCTAACTTTTGAAGGCCTATCAGAAGTCACAGCTCAAATGGGGTAATCTGAACACAGGACAACTATTAGTCATGCACTCCACAAATCTAGCCTGTACCGCGAAGTGGACAGAAGAAGTCTTCTTCAAGGTTTGCCACAAGTCATGTAAAAAGACACAGTAAACAATGCGGAAGAAGGCGATCTGGTCAAATGGGATGAAATTCTAACCATTCGGTTAGAAACACTTTGCATCATCCCCACAGTAAAACATGGCGGCGACAGCATTATGGTGAGGGAATTCTTTTCTACAGCAGGGAGAGTGAAGCTGATCTAAGTTGACAGGGCGATAAATGGAGGTTAATACAGTTTAATAAAGCTCAGCACATTAATTATTGTAGAAATCTGTATGAAGTCACAAAAGAATATAGACTGGGGCAGAGGTTTACCTTCCAACAAGACACTAACTCTAAATCCACAGCCACAGCTACAATGGAATGGTTAAGTAAAAGCATATTTATATCATCCACTATAAATATGTCCATGGATGTAAACCAGGACACTGTAATGGACTTTGGCATGGTCGGATCAGGAATCGGTAGTAAGACAAAAACTGATAGATGCTGTCCCTCCAATCTGAGTTGAGTTACTTTGGAAAAGAATGAGCAGAAGTAGCTGATCGAGATACAACCCAAAACATGTGGAGTTTTAGCAAAAAGTGGTGCTACTTTTGCTTCTCATAAATGAATAAACAATTCCATGCAACATTTTTCTCCCACTTCACATTTATGCAGTACTTTGTGCTGGTCTATCACATAAAATCCAAATAAAATACACTACATGTTACAACTTAAAGTGTATGAATACTTTTTCAAGACCTTGTAAAAAAGCCACATTAAAAACTTGAGAAGGGCAATTCATTAAACTTAATGCAGAGATTATACTAAAAGCATTCCCCCTTCCCGCACTTTCTAATGCAATAATTTCCATCCTGTGCTCTAAGCAAAATGAAGTTATTCGTGACAGCCATGCCACCTATTCACCTTGACATCTCCATGGTGTCCTTGGTGAGATAGACAATCCAGTAGACCAGGTTAAAGGCACCAAACGAAAGGGGAAAGAGGATGCGTGAGTATTTGTCAATGATGCTGGTGCCTGTCAGAACATTGTTGGCCGGTACTGCTGAGCCTTGCTGTAGGAAAGCTTGGGCATTGACAGGAGGGTTTGGAAACGTTTTTGCAGGGCGGTCAAAAACTGGTGCAGAGTTCATCCTCTTCTTTAATACACTACTGGCATCCACCTTTAAGAGGAAAAGCAAATAGAAACAAAAATCGTAAGAAGAAATTTACAGCAAAGATACATTGTTATCATGTAATCATATGAAATCATTATCTGTTTGTACTTAGAGTTACTGTTCAATAAATCAATCAATCTTTATTTATAAAGTCTATTTCCAACAGGCATGTATATAATGCTGCTTTATTTAGCGAAGGTTCAACAAAAAACTGATACATGGATTGTCAATGTTGTTATGTTATTTACTGTCTATCTGTAGAAGAAACACTCTTCCAACTTTAAGAAGAAATATGTAAAATTATTAAAAAAAAAAATTCCACATTAGTTATGAATTAGAAGCCAATAGATGCTTATTGTGGATTAAATAGTGTTGCACAATTGCAGTGTCTTAAAAACATTGCTAACAAATCATAAAATGATACCCAATTACACCCATTTAATAATATTTTCTTTTGGTTGGGTGTGATTTTGATAAATTCACTGTGTGCAGACTGATGTTTTGCAGTTGTGGAAACTTAATAATTTCAAACAATAGGACAGTCCTTACACTCACACATGATTATCCTCTCCCTAATCAAGTTCCGCCTAATATGATCACATTACATACTCCCCAGCTCTAATTGTTGTGAATCAGTACAGAAAATATACACGGTAACTAAGACAAGGAGTGACAAGTTTCATGCAGCAAAATAACAGTCTAGAAGAAAAAGCAATTCCGTGTGAAGCACATAAATGTCACATCATGATGTTTCTGGGTGATTTCAGTAAATCAAACAATCCACTAAATTATTAACTAGTTGATGCATAATAAACAGTTCTGGGGGCACAGAAAGAAGTGATGTTTCTAAATAATGCAACAAATTCAGCTCAGTTTCTCACGAAGCTCAAATTCTGCTGAAATTTTATGTAAATTTGCTCCGTTTTAGAAATAAAGTGAACTTTTGATATTTTTGCTGGGTTTGTCTAAATGTTTTAGTCTCGTCTTTGAGTTTAGAAACTACTTATCTTAGTCAGCAACAGAGCATCTTCAAGTAATGGATATTAGAAACAAGATCTAACTTTGTAACATTTAGGAAAACAATGACATCATTCTCCTGTTTAAACAGAATTTACTAATGATTAATGTAAATCAAAAACGTAAAAATTATTAAAAAGCTCTATCCATACATGCTAGGAGATTTTAATTTTATGGCTGGACCTTTTATTTATTTATTTTTTCGTATAGCTGTAAGGCAACTAGAAACCTTTTAACATTATTATATAACACATCTTTATCCATACAAAATGTTACAGAATAGTTATGAAAAACAATTGCCCTATCATTTAAACAAATTTAAAAGATGTTTGAAAAATGAAAATATATCTATCTGAATGCATCTATGAAGGTATTTGATGTGTCTGAAATATATTTAGCCATAAAAATGTGTCCATGGACATGCAGTACTTAGAGAGATAAATGTGATAATGAGTGTAAAAATGAAATATTACTTTTGTTCTCCTCTCTGCAATCTACACCTCAGAAACCTTGTCACCTGAGGGGATTATCGATCGTGTGATTAGTTCACTGACTGTAGATTCTCTGTGTTCCCCTGTACACCTTTCATATAGAATTAGCTTCTTATCTTGTTTTTGTACATGGTACTCCCCTAATGATGATTTAGTTTTTTTATTTGTTCATGGTTTAGGGACTGTGTTTACAATCTGGGGATGTGGAACTGAAAATACTACATTACATGTGTACACATTTGTATGAAGCTATTTATAGCTCTATATGTTATGACCATAGTGCTTTTTAGTAAAATGTCTTCACATGCTTTAAAAGCACAACACAACAGAGTAAAGGACAATGAGAATGTATTTGTCTTGATCATGACATAAAGTAATGCTCTCCATTTCAACAGTATCATAAGTTCAGTGATCTTTAAATAACAAGATGTGATGATACATAAACGTTTAAATAAATTTCCAAAAAAAAAATAAAAACACTGGGCAACACACTTGTCTTCTTCTGCAACAAATCTCAGGGGGACCAGCTTCTTTTTTTCTTTCAATGCACTACCCTAGCTTTCAATAGACCCACTTTGATACAGAGAGAATGAGCACAGACTGATTGATGTATACATGTTGTTTGTGTTAAAAAAGGTTACGTATAGGGCCTGCTTTAATTATAACAATGTATTTGAAGTTCAACTGTATGTCTAAGGTGCATCTCATGGAGGATTTTTTTTCCTCCCTTGATGGTTCCTCCAGCTCCTTCTCTTCCAGTTTAAACTGTGTCATGACGGGGTTAAAGGAGGATCCAAGCGCAGAGTGTGGTGGTGGCAGAACGTTTAATAATAAAAAGGAAGCTTACAATATGTCTCAAACACAAGGAGATCCGACATGATGCACATGAATTGGATTGGACATAGAAAAACAGGAAAACAGAGAGACGTGGGTTATGGCATGAGGGGACAAAGAGAAATAAGCCAGAGGAACAGGTAGCATGAAACTAGCAAAGCTGCATGGAGCAGGAAATCAAAACACCAGCAATTAGTAATGAAAACCATGGAGTTTACATACAGGGGGAAAATTTGGGCGGAAAAAGGTGAAAGTAATGAGGAGAAGATGAGGAACAACTCGGACTATTGAAAACAGATTAGCTGAGGTGTGGAGTATAACTAATAGGAACTGAAGGGAAACACAAGGGAGGAATTGAACAGGAACATTACAAAATGTAAGAAATTATCAAAGAACATACTATGAACTCAAAAGACACCAACTAAAAAGAAATGTATAGAGGGAAAAAACTGAAACATAAGGAAATTGAAAAATAATTTTACCCTCTTTGGCCAACTTAGTATCCCAGCAGGGTATCTCATTACTTGCAGGGCATAGCTGAAGCTGACTTCTCAGAACTCTGTTGATGTTTAGTGACGACAGTGGCGCAGGAGTTAGGGAGTTCGTCCTGCAATTGGCGGCTTGCCAGTTCAATCCCGACCATTTCAAGGGCTGCTGGCTGCCTACCGAATCTCATATCGGTGTATGAATGAGAGCGATTGGGTGGATATGGCTCTACAGCGCTTTGAGTGGTCAGTATGACTGGAAAGGCGCTATATAAATTCAGTCCATTTACCATACACATATACATGTATCTATCTATCTATCTATCTATCTATCTATCTATCTATCTATCTATATATATATATATATATATATATATATATATATATATATATATATATTAGGGCTGGACAATAATTCAATAACAATACATATATATCGATCGATAGACGTGTGGCGCGGTAGGAAAAAACAGGGTCAATAAAACTTTGATAGACAGTTTTCCTTCCTTCCTTTCAGCCTATCATGTTAGTTGATGCTACAGTCGCTACTTCCTCTCGACCAATCGTCATCGCGGACCCAGGCACGCCGTCACAAAGCACCACCCTCTCAAACCACAACACAGAGCACGTGAATATGTCGCAGCAATGAGAGGCAGAGGAAACGGTCCCAAAACAGGGTTTTACCAGTTCGCCAGCCTGACAGAAATACACCAGTGATTTGTAAAACTTACAAGGAACCAGTAAAACAATGTTATGGTTAAAAAAGTTGGTGAAATAAAAATTTTATTGGAATTCTGTGTTTGTGTTCTTTATTATATATATATATATATATATATATATATATATATATATATATATATATATATAAAAAAAAAATTGTAACTCTGAAGGATTCATTAACAGATGATTTTTAAGATATTTCTTGGCTCTTTAATTGTCAATATTTTTTCAATTTACGTTTTGTTAAAGTGCAGAAAATTACGGATAAATGATTGAGCAAAATTTCGTGTTTGTGTACGTATTTAAATAGGCAAATTTTACAAATAATTCCAAAAGCAAGGAGTGAATTGAATATATGTTTGGCTTCTAGGGATAGCTGTAATATAAGCAGAGAAAGCATGTGGATGACATGACATATGTTCAAAGTAGAACAAACAAGAGTTTTCTTCCCAACTGTCTTGCATTCCACTAAAAATTGGGAGGCTGCGACACACAGATCATTTTAAAAACTTCACAGTCATACCAGGTCAAAGCCTTTTACCTCATGACTGCATGCCTTTTTCTATTCCTGGTGATTTTTTTTCCTTCTCTATGTCATGAAGAGTCTTCCCTCCTACATATTTGCTGAAAGCAGTCATTTTCCATGATGCATCCCTCCTACTCTCTCTTTTTCCCATTCTCTCAGTGAAACTCTATAACGCACAAATGCACACACCAACACGTACGCACAACCCACTCTAACCCATCTCTTCATCTTATTTCATAAAAACGGACTATGCTTGCTTTCTAAGACCCCACCCCTCTTTATTGTGGTTGTTGCCCTCTTTCCTCTGAGCTTGCAGGGATCTGCTGGATATTCCCTTAATCTATGGCTGTTACATAATCTGCAGCAGCATCATTTGCAGAGCCACTTCCTGTCCGCTCATGTCACTCTTAGTGGTTATCACATAGTCACAGAGACAAATAGGAAGCTGTGTGTGTGGGGGGGGGGGTATTACTAGTTTGCTGCTTGCTTGCATTAATATGTTTGAATTTGTTTGTTGTTCATAAAGATGAGTAGAAAATTGAATAAAATCGAGATTGTGATGCGTTCATCTACAATGAAAGTGGGAGGGATGATGACACAATTATGAAAACTTGTATATGTGTACAAGACAAGGAGTTAAGACAAAGGATGTTGCTTTAAGAGCACAGTAAGTGAAGCATAAAAACCTACATAAGACAATGTTATGCATGGGTGTTTAAGTAATACAGAAGGTAGTAGAAATGTTGTTGTATATGCTTGGCATGGACGCATATTTTTGCAAAGTGCACACAACCCAGGTGATTAAGAATGGGGTACAGATTGCACAGGTACGTTTGGACCATATGTGAGACTAGAAATGAGAAACATCGACCTAATGCTTACTTTGATTTTGAAGCAACTACAGTCCATGATATATTTATTCCACAAGATAATGCAAACAGTGATTTAGAGGTCCCTTTTTTATGTGATTACTATAGCTTTCTAGACTGTACGTTTACAAATTAGGATGTCCTTCAAGAGAATAAATACACTGCAGTCACAGCTACACCTAGTCACCCTGTTAAATATGTGAAAAAGAAAATAAATATTATTAGCAATAATACTAGAGTAATTTTAAAATCCAACTTTTAGTATGAGCACATTCATTACAGGGACATAATTACATGAATAAAAAGTGTTTTGATATATTACTGCCACCCCAATTAGTGGCAACAGAATAGTTGTCCATAAAATAAATAAAAATTAACAATTTTTTTTAATTTTACACTAGAGATGAACAGAAAAAACAGCCAATGACTACATTTGGGCAATTTTACACTTGACTGGCTTTGACTGGAGATCAGCTGATTTGAAAATCTGATCTTTTCAAATCAGTAAATGGCTACCAGGTTTACTCCCGTTATGGAAGATGCTACCGCAGTTAGCTAATTTATGGATAAATGCGTTGTTTAAAAGTGATGCTATTCAAAGTTCAGAAGGTGTAAGTAGTAAGCAGTGTTAGAAAGGCAACCAATTTTGTATGCGAGTGTGGTTCATTCAGGTTGCCACAACAGGGACTTAGACATCAGTAAAACAGGCAGCCATATGTAAGGCAGCAGAATTGTTCTGTTTTATAGTTCTGACAAGCTTGATTCTGTCATAGGATATGCTGGATATAATGAAAGGTAACAGTCTTTTGGAAATCGTAGCATTGAATCTTCTAGCTCTAAAGGAATTCCAAACAGGGATTGCTATTGGTAATGCCATCTTTCCTAATCATGCTAATTGAGCTAAACTCTAAAATAAGACACTAAAGAGAGTTTACAGTGTGACCTCTGTTGTCACTTTGTATTTGATTTGAACAAAGGTGAAAAATCCTGCTCAGCTGGAGAGCTGTGTAACACCCACTGTTCTCTTATTATAACATGAATAATTACTTATTGATCTTGACATAAAAGCTGTGTGCAAATCCTGTATAGTTACAATAAATCAATAAACATAACTGTCCAACACATAACAGTAAATTACAGCTTTGTCCTCTTTAAAATTGCCATATATTTTGAAATTATCTGGTAGAAAAATGTGTTAAGACATGACCGGCATGATATTTTAGGTGTGATGAAAAGAATATTTTTTTATTTTTTTATTATATTTATACTGATTAGGGGAAAAAAGAAAGGAAGGCAGATCTTGGTGAATCTTTACGAATCAGTAAAGTGCCAAAAGAAAATAACTAGTCACCTAAACTTTCCCATATTCACAGTGAACCAATATTTGCAAAGTTCAAAACTACTTTAACTGTGACTAACAAAGTGGTAGACAAAGACCAAGATGTTTTATTACCATACATTTCTCCTGTTAGAGAACGGCAGCATTTTTCAACTTGAGACTGCAGTGAAAGTATCCCTTCTGGCAAGGAAACAAACCCTAAACATTCAGTCAGAGCTAAAATGAATTTGTAAAACTGGTGTTAGAATAGCCCTGTCAATATCTACACCTAGAGTTAATTGAGAATATTTGGCAAAACCTGAAAACTGATGTGCACAGATGCTATCCATCCAATCTGACTGAAAATAAGATCAGTTGTAAAGAGGGCTTTGCAAACAAGAAGCATGCAATAAATGAGACTACTATGTGTAACTACAACTAATAATATGCAATATTTGTCACAAGAAAACATATCTAAAGAAAGACTAACAGATGTAGCTTTTGTTTTAAATTAAGGATGTTGTAACTGTATATGCTAATGTCAAATGTCCCTATTCAATCAGGCAGCATCTGACACTGGCAATCATGGTGAGAGCAAATACACTGTGACCAAATGCCCCTTTACCGCTGCTTGAACATTATAAATTAATGTGTGTTGTTCTATACACTGGACTGCTTCTATGTCAATGGACATTTACATAATAAGACAAGTAAGTTTGTGAATAAATGCTATGTGAGTGATGCAAAAAGTGCATTCACTGTGAAGAAAAGGCTTTTAAATGGGCCACTATCACAACAATACTTTTCTATGATTGCTATCTGGTTGAAATATGTTTTAGGAATATTACCAGGACCACCCAACCAAGTAAAATAAATATATATAGAGATACACAGCTTACACTTACTCACTAAGTGCCAGATGGTTAAGTGGGGTAGACACACTCCAAGTGCTGACTATTTACACAAAATGCTGTCAGCCAGTTGGCCTTTAGAAGGAGCCAACCAATCTTTTCCATCAAACATCAACAACAATGCTTTAAAAGTACACAATGGGGAGATGAAAGTGCAGGCAAAGCTCAACTACCACTACTCTCTGAACAAAACAAAACCAAAAAAAAAATCTCTTACAGCTTGAATGAAGCGTATTCTCTACAAAATACAGTGAAGCTAGGATTCCTACAACATTTGAGGGCACCTCCATAACCACTGTGGATGTTGTTTAACCACAAATGGAAACTGCAAATCTGGTAAAAGCACTTAAAGCAACACTATGTTACCGTTAGCCACTAGGGGTGCCTGACCTGTAACTTCCTGGTCTAGTACGTCTGAAGGCCCCTGGCAACACAGCACTGTGACAAAATTAAACCTCTGTGTCTTGGGATCTGATAGAACACTTTGGACCAGCAATTTTATTATTTAGTTTTTGTTACCGCAGTCTGGGCCAAGAATTTATCACGTGACCTAGAGCGGTGATCTAGGTCACGTGACCCATTCAGCGAAGGAACCAACCCTCTCAAGTTACATAGACGAGCCTAGGTAACTTGATGCAGCCTGCAAGGCACATCAAAATGCACCAAGTGCAGTATATTGACCCCATTTAATAGGTCTCACATTAAGCTATTTCTTTGGTCAAAACTTACACACTGCTACTTTAACATTGTTTGATCATTTGGAGAGAGAGAAAGAAAACTGCAACAGAGCAAAAAGACAGATACGTGGCAAGCTGTCAACATAGATTTTTATAACAGGAAACAGCAAATGTGTGAAATTAACCTCATAACATGTTTTTGTATGTACAATTTTAGGTACTACGCTTGTGTGTCATGAGACTTAATGCACAAATAATCACAAGAGAGGCATTGTTTGATTGTTTTTTAGTTTGAATTTCTACATGCTCATCAATGTCATTTATTCTGTCCTATCCGATATACATGTGCCTTCAATAAAACAAGCTGACCATAAAGAACTGCTTACCATTCTTGGAAATAGTTTAGTATAATAGGTCAGTTTGGAATACATGTTTTTTCTTGGTTTTTGAGCAACTTAACACTGTCAGAAGAATAATTGGAACATAAAAAGGCTTCTAACAAAATAGTGTTGTGTCAGAAATAATGATAATTTGGCATATTTTAAAATAGTATCCCCCAATTATTTGTCCAGCACAAACACTGGCACCCATTATAGGGACAACAGTAAGTGTGCCCTCCCTTGCCACCACAAAAGTGAGCATTCTGTTTGCTAAACTGTACTGGGACTGTAATTTTCCTCTGGGATTATTAAAGTAGTTCTGATTCTGATTTTGATTCTGACTTTAACTGGAACTGTGTGCTTGGAAATTTGGATCATGATTAATCTTTACAGTTATCTGTGAATTATGGTGTGTCCAGCCTGATGCAATCCAAGGCATGATATGTGAAAAGTATGGCCACTGCTAACTATGGGAAATTATCTATGGGGCTGTTTTTCACCCTAAAGCTCTGGGAAATTGACTGGGGTGCATTGCAGAATTACCTTTTTGTAATGTCAGGGTATTATAAATAATGGCATGGTAGCCTCTGCCAAGAAGACTTTTAACAGAATATTAATCCAAAATTTAACCCAAAAATCAAGATCAAATTTGTTTGTCAGAAACCTTCCATTACCATAATAGTTGCTATATCTAAAGATGATGCTACTGAAATAAAACATGGACTTATTTTAAGTGGTTAAACACATTTTCATCTTGTAACTAGCATGTTTTAGCCAGAAATACACAATTTGTTCCTATTTTCTTACCTTAATTTTAAAATTTAAAGTACACTGTTCTCCATTGTTTGTAATGAATGTTTAGGTGGTGCTGCAATATTACAGTAAAACCTTTATTGTTGAAAGTTGACCAACATTGCCAAATCTCTACCTTATTCTCTCTGTTCTATAGACTTATCAAAGTCTAAAATGAGCAACGTCTCAGACAACAAGCATAGTAAGTACAAATACAAACCATCCAATTTTGCAGAAGCACATTTCTCTTTTACAAGAAGAGGAAAAACAGAGGGGTTCACATCTGGCAAGATTCACGATCGCAGGCAGAGACATGCAAAGAGGCAAGTGCAAGTCCTTTTTTTCCCACAGAAAACCATCAACTCTGATCCTTATTTATAACAGCAACTCTGCAGTTTGGATGGTCTGTTCAAATTGGTAGTCCCACAAATCCACAATAACTTTCAACTACCTTAAAAAGATTGTTCTGATAGATTATTAGTCTTGAATCCTAGACTCTCAAACATGTAAAACATATATTTAGTGGTTGTCAACAGGAGGCCTTGTGGCCCAACCTTATCTGGTACAATTTAGGCATTAGTTCACATGTGATAATGTTGACTTTTGAACATATGCTGACACATACAAACACCAGTGGGAAACTTACTGATGAAACGTCTCCCTCAGTGCTTGCTGTTGGAGCCACGGCTGCAGCTGCTGCCTCTTGAGCCGCTGCTTTTATGGCTGCTGCCTTCCGCAGCTCTCGGTTGGCCTGGAGTGTTGAAAAGTAGTTGACAGCCGCAAACTCAATGAGGGCAGAGAAGACAAAGGCAAAGCAGACAGCTATGAACCAATCCATTGCTGTGGCATAGGAGACTTTTGGAAGGGAGTGCCTTGCACTGATACTTAATGTCGTCATGGTCAGGACAGTGGTGATACCTGAAACCAAAGATGAGAAGACGTTCAGAACAATGGACTGCTACAGGTTTAATATTCATAACTGGCATGCCGACATGAAAGGCTGTGGACCATGTCATCTCACTTTAGAAGTAGTAAAATTCATTCAGGTTTGCTCATGTATCTCCCAACAGTGGGATGCCCCCACACCCCCAAGAAAACAAAATGTAAAAGTAGCGTACAATTGCATGCCTTGATCGCCTTAACAAACTCATCTTGATGCAGCTGAGCACTAGCCTCGTGAGACCATCCTGATCTCGCGAGCTTTCAAGGTTTCACTCGCAGATCAGTCTGGCTACTTTCCATTAAAGAAAATTTGGAGCAGTTCACCAAACTAACGTCCAATCAGCGTTGGCTTTGAGGCGGGTTGAGGTGTGACGCAACGAGAAGCGTGACAGTTCAGTCTAAAGAACATGGCGGCTTCAGCCGATGAAACTAGCGTTAGCGTGGCCATCGAGCAAGTTTTATCGGAATTACAGAGTATTTCATCACTGAAAGAAGAGCAAAACACTGCTCT